>NW_024412470.1:7958508-7966288 GCF_014898765.1 Herpailurus yagouaroundi
GTGGTCTCCTTGGCACTGTGTGGGTAGTAGCAAAGGTGGAAGAAAAGGAAATGATCTCTAGCTGATAAAAAAAAAAAAAAAAAAAAAAGTCTCGCACTAGTGAGCTCAAGGGCAATTGAAAAGAAAAGCGTCACCTCGAGGGGTCACCCAGCCGGACCACCGGGGATTAAGGGAACTAACGTTTTCGATTGGAATTAACCAGAACCCGCCCTGTAGAGAAGACACAGAAGCCTATCCTCTACCTTCGAATCCCTTTGTCCTCCCTTCGACAACCCCCAATCTCCCACTTTCTGACAACAAAATCTATCACAGAAATCTTCCTTAGGAAAGAGTTATCTTAGGGGCGTCTGGGTGGCTCAGTCAGTTAAGTGTCTGACTCTTGATTTCGGCTCAGGTCATGATCTCGAGGTTCATGAGTTTGAGCCCCGTGCTGGGCTCTGCGCTGACGGCGTGGAGCCTGCTTGGGATTCTCTCTCTCCTTCTTTCTCTCTGCCCCTCCCTCGCTTGCACACACACTCTCTCTCAAAATAAATACGTAAACTTAAAACTTTTTTAAAAATAAGCGTCCTTTTTACTCAGACAGTCGTTAGCATATACATCGGCTAACGAAAACCAACCGATTACAAAACATGGCTTAACGTATCATGGGGATATGGTCTGCTTCCCTCTAGATGGGCTGTGGCAGCTGGGTGACTGGTTCCTGGGATTTTTCACTCGAGGCCCTGGCCACCAGCTCATGTTCTCAACCAGAAGCGTGAAGAAGGCCAACAGCTTTGCTCATCAAAAATGCAATTTCCCACACACAGAGGCAATAGCACAAAACTATTTTCTTTCATTGCCAAATGAATTGTGTTTGGTAATCTGAAAGCATCATAAATTTTAGACACACAGGACCCAAAAAGGAGCTCGCCTTTGATGCTGGTTGTGATTCAGGGAGGGCACTGTGTGGACATAAACGGGCTGGCCGCTCCTGGGACGTGGGAAAAGGTGCAGAGCCTGAGAGCTGAGTTCGTAATCTGACGTTCGGGTCTGCCTCTTGGGTTGCTCTATCTATGCACCAGAGGATTTCCTCGTCCTCTATAAACAGACACACCCATGTGCAGGAAACAACGTCATTAGTAACCCCCTTGCACTTACACTTCCTCTGTAAGAAAGCCACGAAGGTTCCCCACCACCAACCACGTCTAGCCCGGAAGCCTGTCTTGAACGAGTGCACGCTGGAAGGGAAAGGGCATGGCTTTGACAGACGTAGGGGGAATCCACCATCACGTCTACTTTCTATTAAAAATGGGCCCCGCGTCAGGCTCTGGGCTGATGGCTCAGAGCCTGGAGCCTGTTTCCGATTCTGTGTCTCCCTCTCTCTCTGCCCCTCCCCCGTTCATGCTCTGTCTCTCTCTGTCCCAAAAATAAATAAAAACGTTGAAAAAAAAATTTTTTTTAAATGGGCCAATGCTACTAAATGGATAGGGCTGTTGGGACAGGGATTAAATGATGAAATACACACGCAAACTACCTACTTGAAATTCTCTTGGTCTCCCTTCCATAATCTGACCCTACTCATCTTGTCTTAGTCTGTTTGAGCTGCTGTTAACACAAGGACCACAGACTGGTACAGCCATCAGTCTATAAACAAGAGAAATTTACTTCTTAGAGTTCTGGAGCCTGAAAAGTCCCGGATCAGGGTGTCAGAGGATTTGGTGTCTGGCGGGAGCCTGCTTCCTTTTTCCTCGACGGAAGGCCATTTTCGCTCTGTCCTCACGTCGCAGAAGGGGTGAGGGAACTCTCTGGCGTCCCTTGTGTAAGGGCACTAATTCCATTCGTGGAGGCCCCACCGTCATGACCCAGTCTTCTCCCAAAGGCCCCACCTCCAAATACCATCACATTGGTGATTAGGTTTCAACACATGACTTCTGGGGGGGCACAGACAGTCCATCCATAGCATCATCTTATTCCATTGCTACCATAACCCACATCGTGCTCACCAGGCAAGCCCACATCCTCGCCGTCACTCCCTTACAATGCAGAAGTGGTTCCTAACTCCAGTCACCTCCTTAGTGCTGGTGACTGCCTCCTCTCCCACCCTCGTGCCTCCCCCAAGCACCTCACCCTGCCCCACCTCCTCTCTACGAAGCCAACTCTAATTATGACGAACTCTAAGCCAAGGCTTCGGTCTCTGAAATATCACTGTACTTTTAATCCCTGACATCTAATTACAAGTTCACCGAACATTATCGTCTGCAGTTTATGTATTGTGGTCTTCTCTCCCAAACACCGGAAGCTCCCTTAAGGCAGATAATCCATTTTTTATACTTTTTTTTGTAGACCTCACAGCACCTTAAAAACGGTCAGTAAATGGTGCAAATAAATGCACTTTGTAAACTGTCAAACAGGGTGTGCATGGAAGATATTCTTACTTGCCATAAACCGTGAAGGCCTGGCTATTACTCATGTTTGGGACCTTCGCAGTACCTTCCAGTTGGGCAAGGGGTCAAAACTAGGTCAGGAATCCTAACGGGAGTGTCCAAATGAGGTGTGGCAGTGATCGGTGATCAGTGATGGGTATGGCAGTGACAGTCTTCTGCAAAAACGAAAACACCCAGGCAGTTACTGCTGTGGGTAGAGGGGGCTCTGGGACAGCAAGTCCATTTAAAGGCTGACCTCAGCCCTTGGCTCAAGGTCAAGGTCGAAGCTTTGAGAGGAACTCTCAGCTGCTAGGAAGTGAATCAGGCAGGGCCCCTTGAGAACACCACCACTAACACATATTAAGCAGAACAGTTAAAAAACAAAACAAAACAAAACAAAACACCTCCACATCAGAGGCGCCTGGGTGGCTCAGTCGGTTAGGCGGCCGACTCTTGGTTTCGGCTCAGATCATGATCTTCCCCGGTTCACGGGTTCAAGCCTCGCTTCGGACTCGGTGCTGACAGTGTGGAGCCTGCTTGGGATTCTGTCTCCCTCTCTCTCTGCCCCTCCCCTGCTCGTTCACTCCCTCTCTCAAAAGTAAACGAATAAACATTTTTAGAGAATAGTATTAAGAGAAACCTCCGCATCACGCAGGCTGGCAAATTGAGGGACCAGGCTTTGAACCCAGGCAGCCCCACTCCAGAGGCTCTCCTCTTAAACCCTTCACTATAATCCATTTCAAGACTTGGTGGCTGAGCCCCAAAAAGTCCTTGAACTAAACTCTGCACCTATGACAGTCATGCTCCAGGGCTTGAGATTCTGGATCCTCTGATCCTTACGAACCAGCTGGTGTCAGCTGGGTGCTGTAGTTTCTACCTTCATCCACACAATCCTGCCTCCTTGTCCTGCCTCCTTAGTTTAACCTTTCTGGTCCACCTGATTTTAATTTCTTATTTTTGTTCGTCCTTGGTTCCATTCTCTGTTGGTCTGGAGCCAGCCCTACTCCACGCCTGCTATAAAAATCCAGTACCTTGGGGCGCCTGGGTGGCGCAGTAGGTTAAGCGTCCGACTTCAGCCAGGTCACGATCTCGCGGTCCGTGAGTTCGAGCCCCGCGTCGGGCTCTGGGCTGAAGGCTCAGAGCCTGGAGCCTGTTTCCGATTCTGTGTCTCCCTCTCTCTCTGCCCCTCCCCCGTTCATGCTCTGTCTCTCTCTGTCCCAAAAATAAATAAACGTTGAAAAAAAAATTTTTTTTTAATTAAAAAAATAAAAAAAATAAAAATCCAGTACCTCAAGGGATCTGCTCATTCAGGAAGGAATCTGAAAGCAGAGAAGGAATGGACAGTGGAAGTCCACACACTCGGCTGGACAAATACAACACAGTTATAAAAACACTTCATGGGCCCATGGAGGCCCCGGTTTATCGCAGGCGATTGGCAGACGGAGAATGCAAAGCCCCTCCTTTTCATTCTTGGTCCCCTCCGTGCCACGAGCTACTTTGATTCAGCCTTCCTCTATCAAGGTGGGCTCAAGAACCTAGGCGAGGGGGCTGAGTCTGTTAACTGCCCCAGTCCATGCTGAACAGAAACAGCACAGCCCTCCTCCCAAGGCAGGATCAGGGGGGGTTAAGGCGCCATGGAGGGAGAGGGCGTGAGGGGTCACCAGACTCCAACTGCAGACACGGAGGGGGACTCGGCACACAGATCGCACCAAACCTCGTGTGCACAAAGTCCAAGACCTAGTGTTCTGGACTGAAAGTCTGTGTCACTCCAAAATACACCTGTTGGAGCCCTAACCCCCCACGTGAGAGTCATAGGAGGGAGGCCTTCGGGAGGTAAGTAGGTTTTGAGGAGATCGTGAAGGTGGAGACCCCCATGACGGTATTAGCGCCTTTCTACAAAGAGGAAGGATATGTAAGGATATCTGTCCGCCATGTGAGGGTACAAGAAGAAGGTGGCCAAACAGGACTCTCACCCAGAACAGAATACACAGGTACCCGGATCTCGAACTTCCCAGCCTCTGTATACACCACCCTAGTTGACGGTATTGTGTTACGGCAGCCCGAGCTGACTAATTCACCCAGGCTGGTGAAAGAGGGGCATTTCATGTCCAATCCACAGCAGGATCTGCTTTCATCCAAGCACGTCCAAGGGGAGATGATGCAAGAAGACTGGAGCTAGTCCTTAGGATCAGATGGGGGTCCTGGGGTTCACGCATGACGACAGGAGTAACGCCAAGGATCTCGCAGCTGCCGAGGGCAGAACGTGAAGGGAAGAGCCAGTAAAGGGCACGAACCCCTCATAATGGTGGGCAATCCGACGCAAGCCATACAACAGAAGGGCTTCTGAGGCCCTCATTGAAGAGGAAAGCCTGCTCGCCAGCTCTGGCTCTGGCCAGCTCTCGGCAGTGCCCGGCGCCAGGGTGGTGGATGATCACGCAGAAGTCGCCGTCTCTACCAGCGGGGAGCTTGGGAGGTACAGACTGATGACTAGGACTCTTAATGCTTCTTAAGCGAACAGTAAAACGAAGACATTTCCCACTGTCTTCCATGCTAAGGGTTGGATGCCAGAGGTAGAAAAAAGACCCAGAAGAGATTGGCAAACCATAAAGTACCACGCAAAGAAAGGGGTTACTTCCACGGGCACCACAGAAATCCTAACGCTATCCCATCAAGTTTAAAGACACTTCCAGTAGGGTGAGCCTGTGACCTCTTTCTCTGACCAACCACCCTGTATCACCTTTGGTCTCTGTTCACCTAGGACCAGTGGCCTCCAGGGTCAACTGATTCAGACTTGCGTTTCTTCGTTTTTCCCAGTTTGTTAGAGTTAGTAGTTTTGCTCCCCTGAAGCTAAGGCATGCTGGGTGGCTTCTAAATTCTGGCAGCATCTGTAAAAATTTCTGCCTGTTTAGTTGGCATCAAGTTCTTAATGGTACTTAGTGGTTCAGAATTAATTTCTCCACCACAGAATTATCCAGGACATTCCACGCCTATTTATAGCTTTCTCAGGAGTCCCTGACTACTGGCTTTTACTCCAAGTCCCTAGACTATCTCTTTTAACAGGAAAAAGGGTTTTGGTGGCAATTACCAAGGTCTAGCATTCCAACTTAGCAAAGAAATGATGACCTTGGCAGAGCAAAGCAAAGTCAAGTACGTGGGAAGAAAACTATTTGCATATCTCAGCTGCAGAATCAACTGAAATGGTATTGAAAACACAAAGATGCTAAGGCTCTTTGATCTAGAGTTCAACTTCCCATTTCCCTCTTGTCCATGCGTAAGTCATGACCCCGGGAGACCTAGGCTTGATGCAACAAAAGGGGGTCTGCTTCTAGAAATAAGCGTTTCAGGGCCACAAAAACAATGCCATCTCATGTGAAGTGAGGAAGCCCCAACCTTAAGAAACTTGAGAAGCAGAGGTGGAGGCTGACCCATGACTGAGGGTGAAAGGGAAACAGAACCAGCCACGTGTTGAAAGGTCAACTGGACGGGGAAACAGTCTCACCATTGGAATCTACACGTACCCATATCTCATTTTCAGCTCGGGTCACTGTGCCCCAAGTTCCCAGCGTGTAAAACACTGACAGTTATTCAAAACCCCCTGGGCACTGTGCCTGAGCTGAGGTTTTGCATGTGGCCGAGGCCAGGAGACCTTGCAAACCACACGACTGTCGCTTCGCCCCCTAGTGGCTGGTGTGGCCTGTGCTGTGATCGGTGGGGAATCGTACCCCACTCTCCCTAGAGTTCCAACCAATTGGGAAGTTCAGGGCTGAAAGAAATGCTGTCCCTGCTGAATCTACAACGCCAAAATATTAGCAGATTCATAGGAGCTTAGTGTCCTAAGACAACTTAAAAATGTCAGTAACTCTTCTGGAAAAAAAAAAAAATGCTAGAGAGGCTGGGCTGACCAAAATATAGAGAAATAGTGGCCCTTGGAACTTGGATTCCCTGGAACAAGTCCCCCTGCCCCCACCACCGCCGCCTTTTCGGGTACTCCCAGCCCCACTCTGACTTTCTGAGAATAGCACTGATAAGTTATTTAAAGCGTTCCATTATTGTAGGTGAGGGACACTCCAGTGACCAATCTGCCAACAAAATCCCTCCACTGGGGTATGTTCCTCCCCACCCCCCCTTTTCAACCTTAACATAAAATGTGTCATACACTATGATCACGTTCACAGCATTTATCTGCTGGTTAATATGCATGTATGGTAGAAATGCGCTGGGGCCCAAATAGGTTTGCTGGATAGAATTCCTCAAAGAAGGGCCATGGACAGGAACTCAGAATTTTATTACATTCACATGCACACCCACATCTGAGTGAGTGCAGTGCACTGCTGTTGGCCCTTTCCGTCAAGTACAATTGTAGCTTGAAGACAGAGGGGGGAATTAGAGAATAAAAGATGAAAGAGAGAGAGAGAGAGAGAGAGAGAGAGAGAGAGAGAGAGAGGGAGGGAGGGAGGGAGAGAGAGGAAGGAAGGAAGGAAAGAAGGAAGGAAGGAAGGAAGGAAGGAAGGAAGGAAGGAAGGAAGGAAGGAGGGAAGGAAGGAAGGAAGAAAAATAATGACATCTCCCCCTGCCTTTGAAGTGCCTGCACATTTACCAGATGAATTGGGAAAAGGACACACTAGGGGTATCCCCAAAGCCAAGACAAGGTGACTGAGGACACTCCCCCAGATAAGGACAAAAATAGAAGTCTCTGTGTGCTCATGTGTGTATACACATTTGCAAATAATCAGATGTACACGCAAGAGGCACAGGCATGCTTCTGCACATTTATGTGCTATACAGACATGTGTTCACAGACATGAGGCAAATATCTCTTTACAAATACAATTTAGCAGGTATGAGACTGCTGATCACCAGCAGCTTAAGAAGGGGGAGAAAATCCTGTGGAAATCATTAATACTCCAGGAACCTCTAAGACTCAACCTGAATGCAGACACTTAAGCTCTCAGCTTTGCCATTAAAGCTGGGGCCTAAATTATTGATCTCTTGCCTTTATCAGCATAACAGTCACGTCCCAGTATCGAGATCTAAGTACACTGCGGTCCCTCTGCTGCAGCCACTGAAATAATTAGGAGAAATTCTCATTAAAGGAGAGTGAAAGGTTCAGAGACGGAGGCAGAGCAAAGGGTCCGGGAGGATGTTTAATGTCTTCCATGGGGTCGAGAGATCACTGGGATCAAATCCCCGAGCAGTGCCCACAGATGACAGCTTATCAAAGGGAGGAAGTATAAACAATTCACACATGCAGCGGCCCTCTGTGGTGTGTTTACATCTGCGGGTGTCTATGTGGAGTCACACGCAGGCTGCAGAGAAATCGCCCGTCCGTGTTCACAGGGGGGTGGGGGTGGATGGCAGGGCCGGAGCCTCTGCGTGTA
>NW_024412470.1:7966388-7975087 GCF_014898765.1 Herpailurus yagouaroundi
AGCGCAAAAAAAAAAAAAGAGAGAGAGAGAGAGAGAGAGAGAAAGAAAAAAGAAAAACAGCCAGGGTAAGAAAAATACATGAAAAATAAATAAAAAGAAACATATTAATAATGGAAAACCCACTGTGGACTCTCTTCAATTTAATTTATTCATTCTTTGAAAGTACAAGGGGGTCTGGGGAAGAAAGGAAAGGTAAGGCATATGGGCAAGCCAGCACTTTCTGATGAGCTCCCAGTTGGGTTAGCAAAGACACCAGGATAATATATACCGCGGATTCAGACACCCACACTCACATAAAACCTTTACTCCGATGGCAGAGCGGCTTTCCATTGATTTGAATGCAGATTTCGCCAGCTTCTCCTACCCTCCCCCACCACTTACCAAAAAAAAAAAAAAAAATCAGCCTTTCACACATGTTCCCAGAAACGGCCCAGACTTATGAGGAGAGAGCAAAGGACAGAGAACAGTCCTTCAGAAGCCAGACCGGCGGAGGGACAGGGTTACGACAGGGGAAATTAAACATGAAGCAAGCGGTAAAGCAGTGGAAGGAAGGGCAGATGAACGGAAGCCTCTCGCCCAGCTCCAGGCAGGCACAGACCCCCGGCAGGCGAGCCAGCGTGGGCACACGCGTGCGGGCACACGCGTGTGCCCGCACATCCGAAGTGGGCCCATATTTAACGTCAACGTGCAGGCACTGGAAAGAAAAATTCCATCTCACACGGCTAATCGGAATTGTTAGGGAGACCATTACCACAAACACTGGGAACATCTGAAATTGATTATTTTTACTTCATTCCGTTAATGAAATCCTCCAGCGACCAAGCCCTAGCCCTGGACGAATTTCTACATAATGAAAAGAAAAAAACAAGAATAACTTCGCGGAGTTAAAAAAAAGAAAAAAAAAAAAAAAGGGGGGGGGGGGGGTGGGGTGTTGCTGGCTGTGTATTTGAAATATACAGGTATTTACTCGGTGGTTTCTGTCCGTGCAGAATAATTGAGCCGGGCTGAATCTGTTCCCACCATTTTGTGAGAGGGAGATATTAGCATGGACCTCACATCCCATAAAGAGCACCACATCATTAAATGTCTTGGGCTGGCGCATAGGGAAGAGAAATGCGGGATGTCACCGGCTGATAGGGAAGAAGACTTGATGTTATTTATTAGGGAACACTTACCAGAAACTGCATTTTCTCCATTTGCATTAGATACGGGGCCGCTGCCTCTGCAAAGTGCATACATGCGCGCGGACACGGGCAGAAAGAGAACACTCCTTGGGATTCCCCCCCACCGCCCCAACCTTTGTTCGCTGTCCCCTTAATCTCCCGGGCACCCAGGCCTTGGCTTCTTGGACGTCTTCCCCACCCGTTCTGCCCCTCTCTCTGCTCTGCACCCCCCACCCCAGTTTTCTGCCCCGGAGTCACTTCCTGGCTCTAAAAGCCCCTGTCCCTCCCGCGCTCTCCATGCGCCCATATATTCAGCCTCAACCCATCTTCCTTTCCGTCCTGACCCCGATGCCTTCAGCCGGCTGGCTATTGAGATGTCAGGATGTCTACAAGGAGAGGCCATCACAGCAGGGCTTATGGGTGGGTTTTCCCTAAATTCATGAATTACAGGAGTCGCACGGGGTGGGCTGGGGGGTGGGGCAGAGGGGGACAGCTGACACATATTTTTTAATGAGAGTAAGGGGAAAGCGGAGTTCAAGCTTCCAGCGGAAGTGCTGAAATTCCCCACCAGGGGATTCTCCTGGAAAGGACGGTGTGGAAGCATAATTGCCCGGCCCTGGGTTCCTCCCCAGCATTTCATCCCTCTGAAGGCCAGTCATCAAAACAATCCGGAAATTTGCTCTAAGGATGCAAGCCTCAGGCCATCGGCTCTAAAAGAGGTCCTAGGCTATTTCCTCTGGATCTCCCTGAGGGTGTGCTATGGTGAGGGAAGAAAACCAAATAAGCCTTTCGAGTGGTGGCAGCTCTCCAGAGTCCACGCTTGGGGCCTCGGTCACTTGGGGGCAGAGTCGGGCTTCTTCTCGGACTGCCCACCACTTCTGTGCCCTGGTATTCTGGAAGCAGTCAGGTGCGCACGAGGAGTGCTCTCCAGCCCTCCTGAAGAGCGAGCTGGTTGTCCCCCACCTCCAAAAGGTCCCACCTGGGAATGTCCCACCCCAAAAGGCACATCCACATCAAAAGCCAGGTGCGTGGCAGGAAGTACCAAAGGCTACAAACACGGGCGTGAGGCTAGGGGTGAAGGAGTGGCTTCCCCAACTGTTTTGTGACCTCAGGAGAGGGCGGGCAGGGGAGACCCACTGGCCGACAGTCAAGAGAGGCGGTGGTGCATCTATTCTGGAAAGGACTTCTGGAAACGACTCCTGGATCTAGAACTCGGTCCGTACTTGAGACGACTTCCAGGGAGGAGAAGGAAAAGGAAGGGAACAGAAGGATTTCTGTGACACAGGTTAGGCTCACCTGCCAACAGCCACATCTACCTGGAGAGCCCGCCCCGCTCCCCCACGTCCTCGGTGCATTTACTGGGGGGGCGCCCCTCACCCCGATCCCTCGTTGCCGGCTCCCCGATGCGGCGGCCTCTCCCCCACCCAAAGAAAGTGGCCGAGTGTAATTATGCAGAAAGCACCACTGGAGCTATATCAATAAGACAGACGTCTGTTGTATCATTCTCTCTCAGTAAGGCATTTCTTCTCCCCAATTGCTCATATAGAATCATAGCCTAATAGCATCCCATTAACATAATTGCCAACACAACTAGTGTTCCGTGTCTCAGAGCCATTTACTTACTTTACCATAAAGAATACCAAAACAGCCCTAAAATCACAAAGAGGAGGAAAGAAGATGGGTGGGTGTTGGGGAAGGCGCGAGCAAAACTGTACCCCTTTTATATTCCCTTCGCTCCCCAGAATGGGGTTCCAAGACGATAAACACAGGAGTGCCTCTCTCATCTGCGGGAATCGTAACACAGAGCCTTCCTACCAGACTCCCAAGCAGACGTGTGCTAAAATCTAAACGGATTCTGCCAGGCGAAATGAAATTCCCATTATTTTTAATTAATCCTTAATTAAAATATATTACTCCGCAGATTCCGCAAATCTCTCTTAATATGCAAATGCGGCCCATTCAAGGATATTTACATATCATTAATTAAAACGGCACATTCTTTCAGCCTAACAAGCTGAGGGGCTGTGGCTGCTGCTACGTTGGCTCGAGGAACCGTCCTGGCAGTCCCAAGCTCATCTGATAAAAAGACGTCAAGTGCTGGCCCCGCTGGGGGAAGGTGAGGCAAAAGGGGGAAGCGGACGCTATCCTCAGACACTCTCCAGCACCAGGACTTCAGGCATCATCTTGGGGCCACGGCCAAGAGATTCTGGCCGGGCTCTGAGGCTCCCTGCTGTCTACACCTACCTGGAGATCACCTCGGGACCCAGCCCCACTGGGGCTTGGCCGGGAGGCCGTGCGTTTCCGACTCGGGCAACCCTGAGTCTTGGTGGAGGAGGGCCGGGTGCAGGGGGGGCGCTGGCACGGGAGAGGAGAGGATCTGTACACCCTCGGCCGCTTTGCGCTACACACGTGAAACCTTACGGAGCCTCAAAGTCGGCCACCTCCTTCTTGATCAAGACGCGACGGGGTTTGTTGGGGAGAAATGGAAACGGATGCAGGACACCAATCCCTCTACCAACTGCTTAGGTTAACAGCCGAGGACGGCTAGGGAAGGAGTCACGGGGGGGTGGAGAGTGCTATGTACTCGAGTTCCCAGAGTCCAAGTTTAAGACCATGTAGCAAAGGGTTGACGGTTGGGAACAGATGATAGGAGCCGGTGACAATGACACAGCTCCTGACCAAAACGTAAAGAAGGAGGAGCTCACCAAGGAGAAGCAAGTGGAAACGGACATCAATCACCATTTCCGAAGACAGGCCTTATCAATCAGGGAGATCTGCAAACAGTACTCTAGCCACCCCCAAAGCGGGATCGGGGACCATTTGCGCCCGGAGAGGAGGACAGCCTGCTGGCCTCAAATATTTCACCGTCTGGACCACCTGAGACTAGGACAGGCCAGGAAACAAAATGCAGGGGCGCGTAAACTGTATTCACGGCAAGTTTTGTTGTCCAGAGACCTCTGGGAGCCCCTGCAGGTGAGAATCCCACTGGTGGCAGCCGCCTGGGCCGTCTTCCTGGCTAATGACTCACTCTCACAAAGTCCTTCATTCATATCTGTGTCTCAGCAAACTTACAGCCGATTATATGCCATAGACACGTGTGGACATTTTATTTTTTTAATTTTATTTTTGATGTTGATTTTTGAGAGAGGAGACAGAGCACAAGCAGGGGAGGAGCAGAGAGCGACGGAGACACAGAATCCAAAGCAGGCTCCAGGCTCCGAGCTGCCAGCACAGAGCCCAACATGGGGGCTCGAACCCATGACCTGAGCTGAAGCTGGACGCTCAACCAACTGAGCCACCCAGGCACCCCTCTGTGGTCATTTTAATAGCCGAAACCAAGAATATGAAATCTTTGAATATCAAGGGTCTACCGTGCTTAAATGGATACCTACTTCTCAGATTATGACGAAGGTCTTGTCCGTAAGATACCTTCGGGCTGAAGTGGCTCCTCACAGGGTCTGAGATACAGCTCAGTGACCCAACGCTCCTGTCTTGGCCCAAATGTCTTCTGCTTCTTTGTACGCTGTAGTCCCAAGAGAGTCAGATGTATTGTTCTGCCAATATTTATTTTTTCAGATTACAAACTTCTACGAGGCAAGGACCTTAGCTCAAACACTTGCATTTCCTTTTACTTAGGTCACTGGCATGTGAAGACAGAAACTAAATATACACACACACACTGGATGATCAACATGAGATCAGTAAGAGAAGGGACAGTCACAAGGCCAAGGGTTCTCGAAAATGGCGCAGCAGGCCTGAAAAAGCCTTCAGAGGTGGTGTCGGTCTGAGCAGAGAGCCACAAAGCCTGCAAGCTATTATCTAGAATGCTAGAACTATCCCAAGACAGACATGAGCTCAGGCTCTGTTCTGCGGGGGCAGCCTAGTGCTTACAAGCAAATCCAGGTTCAAACCTCAGTTCCACCCAGGAAAAACTGCGTGCTGAAGACAGGTTACACACAATCTCCAAATCTCAGTGCATTCATCTGAGAAAAGGAGGATCAATGCCTTCTTCCTTTCAAGAGTTCTGTGAAGAAGATTAAGTGAGATAACCTAATAAGGCCCTCCGCATATAATCAGGACTCCTAAAAGGTAGTGATTATGAAATTATTTTTTATTGCTACTTTTGGGGGAGGGTGCAGGAGTTTCATCCTACTCCCTCAATTCTAAAATCCAGTGACTCTCAGGAATCTTCTTTTGCATCCTCATCCCTCATCCTCTGTATTTATTTCAGCCTTTCTCCCAGGCATTATTAACTGATATTCTCTGAAACCAGTCTAGGGACATTTCTATTACTGGAATAGCAATAACAAAAGCCCCACAGTTCTACTGAGCTTATCAAGCTGCAGAATATCTGCTCCATCAGCCAGAATCTGTTATCAGGCTTCTTAGAGCAGCTATCATTATTTCATTTTTCTTTCTCAGACTAATCTGAGAAACGAACACACTAGTACATTATAACAACATAAGCATTAGCTAAATACATCACTGAATCTTTGAAACCTTAGGCATATTTATATACAAAAGCATCACATAAGAATAATGATAATAACAGACTTAAGTCTCCTTTTAGCATTCGTAATGTGTCCACCGAATGCAGAAGTGAACTGAGCCTCTTTTCGGGACATCCAGGCTTTGAAGCTATTGGAAGAGAGCTGAGCAGCCAAGAAAGACGCAGGAGGGAGCCACCAAGTTAGACATACATATACCCCCAAGAAGATGGCAAATGGGGACCTGCTCTAAGGGTGAGGCATTCATAGCACAGTGAAAAGCACCCAAGAGCCACATTCCAGAGCTCCCCGACTCCCTCGAGCCACCCAGTCTGGTGCACCCCTCCCTCCTAAAGTTGCTCCAAACTGCGAATCCCATACCTTACATCTTACTGCTGCCGAACGTCTTTGAGACGTGACGATTGTGATAAGTGTCTACATTAGGAGTCCACCTTCCCAAGGCCAAACCACAAGACTTAAAACCTCAGACACGCCTGCAACTCGATGCAGGAAGGTAAAACTGGGTCCCAGCGATCTGATGCAGCTTACATTTGGAAGCGGAGCAGTTGAAACTCAGAGGACTTGGTCTTTTGGCAACCGTGGTGATGAGGCATGTGGATCTTTAGTGGATCTTTAGGGGCAGAAGTGGCCGAACCACTGGCAGCAGGTCCAGAGTGTCCTGGCTGCCAGCAGAGGAGGCAGAAACCTTCCCCTGCATGAGTCTCCCTGGTTCCCCTAGGACCAGCGGACACAGGCCCTCGGGCCATCCAGACGTTCTGTGAGCTTACCCGTGTCCCGTGTGTTTTTTTTAACCTTTGCTTTTTAAACCCGCGACCTTTAAATAAACTTTTTATTCTGCTTCGAGTGGCCAGTGTGTATTATTATTATTTTTTTTTTCCTTTCAACGTTTATTTATTTTTGGGACAGAGAGAGACACAGCATGAACGGGGGAGGGGCAGAGAGAGAGGGAGACACAGAATCGGAAACAGGCTCCAGGCTCTGAGCCATCAGCCCAGAGCCCGACGTGGGGCTCGAACTCCCGGACCGCGAGATTGTGACCTGGCTGAAGTCGGACGCTTAACCGACTGCGCCACCCAGGCGCCCCTATTTTTTTAACAAATTAACAATTCCAACGCAAATGACATCACCCATTCTGCCTGCCCAGTTAGACAACCATCTCCTAACTAAACCCCTCATGCAGAACTCATGACAGCACTGACAGTCCACGGAGGAAGGGGACCAGCCCTCTCCCTCCCCCACCCGTTACGAAAGCTCTCTTTTCTAAGAGCCTATCAACACACATTCCAAGTCCGTGCCACCACGAGGCTCCCCAAAACACAGAAGGACGCCGGGACCCGTCTCTCGTGAAGGCGGTTCAGCTCGAGCCAGAAACCCTCGTACGTCGTGCTGGTTGATGTCGCGACCAATGTTGGCATCGCCGTCGCCCATTATCAAAAGCAAAGTGAACACGTGACTGGACGGCCAGGCACCACCCACAAGAGCTTCCTTATCCCACAGAGGAAGACACAGAGCCTTAAAAGGACATCAGGACAAGGTCCCCCAGCTGGTCACTGTCCGATCCTCATGAGAAGGAAAGACGCCTTCGTGTGGAGATGAGGGAGACTTGTACTTTCTGAGCTCCCTGGCCTCAGTTCATCTACTTTCATCGAGACATCTGTGTCTTGCTCACCGCCATACAGCCACCTCCCTCGGCTGCCTGGATTAATATCCGTAATTCAAAATATTCCCCAGACGCAAAGTGGCTGCCAATTTCGTTCCAACAAAGCAACTGTCTTCCTCTTTCGGGATTGACCGGCCACACGTGTGGAGACTGCTTGAAACCCCTTGACAAAAGCATCAGGTACCATTCGGCAGGCACTGGGATTCCCGTACACGGGACCACCATCTCTAACTTCCTTCCACTCTTGGCTCCTGGGAAGAGGAATTCACTTGCACATCATCTGATGAGTCAGAGCTGTACAATGAAAGGTGGCCTAGGGTTCACCCCAACCTACCTGGCAATTGATATTTTACTGAAGGCGCCAACACATTTCCCCATACTTTGCTAAGGTAATTATTTGCATAGGACTATGATGGATAGGATATCATACCAAGAGCAGTACATTGAGGAGCGCTCAAAAAGTGTTCGATGATCTCATAAATGTTTTAATTGCAGTGACAGACAGGTGCAATCATCTCATTAAATGTAAGTATCTTTGATATAGCTTTACTTTTAAAGAACACACAGCACGTCGATGAGGAGGATCTCTGCCTTCAGAGCCTCGATCAGGCAAGCTACGGGCCAGAGCCCAAAGCACACCATGGTGAGCAGGTTCTGCGTTTCGTGAAACAGTAACATATTATTACACTACATCATGTTGTATCCACGGGGAGAGGTGCCCCACTAAGATACCTTCTGCTCTGACCAAATCTCAAGATAAAAGACTTAATGGGGAAAAAAAAAAAAGCAACTTCACATTTTGCTTAAGTCATCCCTTTGGCTGACATTATGTGGGCTGCTGTGGCTTCTGCAGAGGCATCTCAAAGTTACAAAGCTGGGCGGGACGTAACTAGCTCTGATCAAAATCCTGCACATTAACCACTTTCTACCAAAAGAAAATCAATATATGTGCGCGTTCATAGGGATGTACAACACAGAATGATAAACCTCCGTATCAGAAAAAGGTAACAATGGGGGAGAAAGAGTGATCATAATAACCAAATAACCAAACTCCGGGAAATTGTGGAAAAGACCAAAACGGCTTCGGAACAAAGGCATCCGCTGCCATCAGGCTGTGCAGGACACCTTGACCCCGGGGGAAGCTCAAAGCCCAAGCTCCCCCCGAGGTCCAGGGTGGAAATCCAGAAGGGTCCTCAGCGTGTCCTGTGCCATCACGCATGGCACCAGACTACCACATCTGACCGCGGGAGCTCAGGACTGACTGGGTACAGGTGGTGGCATAGAGGACGCACCCGGAACTTTCCAGGACTTCAAGGTATTCTAGACGCATCCTGTGAACTCTGCCAAAACCATGTCTCCTAGAAGGCC
>NW_024412470.1:7975187-8029127 GCF_014898765.1 Herpailurus yagouaroundi
TCTATAACCAACCTAGTCACCTCTGCTTGAATGCTTGAATAAAAAAAAAAAAAAAAAAAAAAAAAAAAGAGCTGACACTATCTTTAACTTCCACTGAGCTGGAAATGCTTATGTCCCCAGGGATACCAAAAATAAAATTACAAAGATCAATAGGAGAGGCTGGTTTATGGTGAAGTTGCCGGTGGCCAGTAGGCCACATGGAGGAAAGGGTCTTAGGCTCTCCCTGTGGATGTGGAAAGACCCTGGACACGAACCACTGGTACCTTGATCACTCATGCCAAGGCGTTACATCCTTCAGACACCTGGGAGAGAGCGCACTCTGCCAGGCTCACGCACGGACGCTCAGCACTCGCGTTCCTCTTCTTTCTGACCACTATGGGCGCTCAAGAAGAAAGGTTAAGAACATTGTGACGGGGGTTGAACTGAGAAAGAATTCAGTCCGACGAGGAAGAGTCGGTGGATACAGAGGAAACCAGAGAAGAGACTGGTTTTGCTCTTGGCCACTTCCCGCCTGTGTTTAACTTCAGGAAGGTGAGTGAGGACTGCCGTAAGCAACGTGTCTACCTGCAAAAGCCCTGAGCTACTGCGACGTGCCGAGGCTCTGGTGATCCTCTCCGGCGGGAGCACCGCAGAGATCTCCATGAAGGCGCCCGGCTCCACAGCTCAGGCAGGTACCGCTCACCCGACACAGAATTTGTGAGGGAGGAGTTTATAAATCCTAGAAAGGGGCTGAGTCGTCCCAACGGTTGATGCATTATTTGTTTAGAGGCACAGACCACAATCTGCATCAGTGTTAGAAATAAAAGGCTACACTAAAAAAAAAAAGAAAGAAAGAAAAGAAAAGACGCATCTCATGCTTGGGTGTTCCAAGCTCAACGACCAGCCAATGCGCTGGACAGCTTCAGTCCAGGGTCACGTGCCTAACAGCAGCACTGTTTTGTTAGCCAAGAAAAGGAAGCGGCGGGAACACAGGTGTCAGTACAACCACCAAGTGCGACCTCTGACAAAACCGCTTCCTTCTTCCTTCGCCCAGGTGGTGGACTTCGCCGCCATCGCCTTCTCGGGCTAACAAGGTGACAAGGAGCCACAAGTTAATATAAAGGAAGTGTACGTCGTGCCAGAAGCGGTTCCCTCTTCCCCAGGAGGGGGTCCCCACGGTGTCCTGGATCCCTCGCCCATCTCTCAAAACCCGCAGGTGTCATGAGTCTCCTCAGCTCTGCCCCGTCGGTGCGGCCCAGAGGCCTCGGCCTCCCGGCAGCTGCTTTTCGAGCCCGGGTGGGAGTTCCCCAAAGCTCCAGGCCCCAGCACGTCCCTTGTGGGCAAGGTCCCCAAAGGCCTCCGCTGGAAGCCCAAACCAGTATTTCAGGCTCAGACAACATTCCGGTATATACATGAGAGCCAGGCGCCCTCCTTCCCCTCCTTTTCTACCAGAACTGTTTCCCTCACTCAGAGAACCGTGTCTTGATCCTGCTCCACCCTGGAAAACACAGTGGGCCCTGCCCCCCTGCTCCCTTTCCTCCGGGAAGCAGTTTCTGAGACAGCATGTGACACCCCCCCCCCCCCACTAACGTCCTCTGCCAGCCAAGGTTTTGGGTCACAAACAGCAGGAATGGACTCTGGCTCAGCTGCTGAGGAGCGGAATTTATCGGACAGATACGCAGTGCCTCACGGAATCAAGAGGAAGCCTGGAGAAACCAACTCAGAAAGCTAAGCAGAGGCGGCCGAGCACACAGCCAGCGTGGGTCACAGGAAGTCACCGGGCAGGGCGCCGCTGGCTTTGAGGCCACACCATGCCACCAGTCCCACCCCTCCATCCTCCTGTCGCCTCTGTCGTCTTGTCTTTCTGCTCATCTCCCCACTAATTCAAGGCCGGGCACCTATTTCCAATCGGCCAAGCGCCAGGCGTTCAGGCCCAGCTGCCAGGGAGAGGGGAGAAGCGGGGTCCGCAGGAGCCTGTTGGGGGGCGGGGGGAGAGGACGCTCTTCTCGGATTTGTCCCCTGCTTGCTCGCTCCAAACCCAACCTCCCCTTCCTCGCTCCAAATTCCAGTGGTTCGGCAAACGGCTTTGGAATGCACAGCGCACGGTCACGACGACACGAGGCACTGGGTGGGGGGGACAAGGGGAAATCGAAACCATGGCTGCTGTTCCCTGAGAACTCAGGCATCACTGCCAGGGAAGGGGGGCTATGTTCCCACGACGAGGTGGGAGACAGGTGCATGTCCCACGCTTGAAGCTTAGAAGGAAAACACCTGTGCTGCCCTCCACGTGTCCAGCCTCAGGATTTACGACGTGGAAGGCCCAAATCGTACTGCAACTGGACCTTCCCCCGTCCCCAACGGAGATGACACGAACCGGTTCACAGCTTCACATCGGGGCACGTGCCCAGGACATGATTTCTAGAGCTTGACACCACAGACCGAATTTCCAGCAACTCGGGGAAAACATAGCTCCTCCGCGTGCCCGGGGTCTCACCGTCCACAAGTAGGAGTAAAGGGGTGGTGACAGAAGCCACACTTTGTAAGTGCCTCCCACTCACCAGGCACTGTGCTGCACGAGGGATAGGCAGGGCCGCCATCCGTCTCCCCCATGATCTGGGTGAGGGTTCTAGAAACTGAAGAGTCGACCATCAGGCCACTTGATGACTCCACACCGGGGCAGGTTACTCAGGCTCTTTGTCCTTTGTTTCTTCAGCCATAGACCTTGGAAGATGGTGGTGAGTATTCAAATAGATAATATATATATCGAGTGATGAGAACAGCACGTGATATGTAGGTGCTCAATAAATACTGCCTATTTATTAGTATAAGGTAGCTCTTAAAATCCCCATGTTCTTCATCAGTAGCCTGACTTTGGAGAGGTTAAGTAGCCCGCCCAAAGTCATAAGGCTCGCTCTTGCATGTAGGTATGTAGAACTGGGATGCCACATTCAGGCTTGACTCTAAAAACCAGTGTTATTTCTGTGACACCACACTGTATACACTGTCAAATACACTCAGGGGTGTGGCGCTGCCTTCCAGAGCAAATGCTCTAGTTCCACTGCTTGTGATGCCGAGGAACTGTCACAGCAATGATCCGTTTTAACAGATCTCTGGGATTCTATCTCTAGTAACATCTGTATGTATTTTGGTCATTCTTACGCAAGATCTGCAATTCCGAGAAACCCCTGCGACCACGGCAGATGCAAAGCAGTGTTCAACAGGTTGATGTACACACCAGGCTGGGGTGGACCTTCAAAAATGACAGCATCCTTGGGGCGCCTGGGCGGCTCAGTCGGTTGAGCGTCTGACTTCGGCTCAGGTCACGATCTCACACTGTGCGTTCGAGCCCCGCGTCGGGCTCTGTGCTGACAGCTCAGAGCCTGGAGCCTGCTGCGGATTCTGTGTCTCCCTCTCTCTCTGACCCTCCCCTGTTCATGCTCTGTCTCTCTCTGTCTCAGAAATAAATAAACATTAAGAAAAAAAATTTTTTTTAATGACAGCATTCGCTTTCCTGGTGTTTGGGTACAGGGTCACTTTCACAAGCGCATTAAATCACGGCTGCAGGATCGGAGTGGGTTGTAAGGTCAATCTGTTTTTGTTTTTGTTTTTGTCCCTCTGTTCTCCTTCCTTTTGCTCTTCCTTTCTTCTTTCTTTTTATTAGTTGAGAAATAACCACAACCCCTGGATGCCCTCATGGTTACAAGAGAAAGGGACCGACTTCTGAATTTTAGGTCTCCCCATCTGTCACCCACCTGCCACCCATCGCTCTCCTCGCACCCTTGTCCTCTAGAATCTGCCTGGCATCACGGCACAAATGCCAGCAGCCATGACACCAGAGCCACCGAGAGGCAAGTCTTCAGAGGTACCTTAGCAGGAGGCCATCCCCAAAGCCACCAGGATGACAAGATGGCAGGTCATCGAGTAGCAGGGGCATGAGGAGTCTGTTTAACTCTGGGGCTATCTGTCCATCACTTTTCCTTTCCGAACAGCATGCAGGTTACACGGGCTTAAACCACAATAGTCAATAAAGCCACACAGATCAGGGTGAGTAAGCAAAAGGCAAGAGGATGGCAAATCTAACTCAAGAAGGAAAAGGGGCATTCCTTTCCTCGACTTACCCTACTGCGGTAAAAGCAAGCCCCCTTTCCACTCGAGCAGACCAAAAAGGCAAACAGGTGCACTCAGATCACACGATGTTGGACCAAACAGTGCGATGTGAACGGACTCAACGTCCAACGTCCCATGGTTCAGGACCAACTGAGTTGTTATTAGCATCTGGTATGGATTTCTTGTCTTGTTTCTGCCCTCGTAAAACAGGTGTCATGGAACATGCTGGAACTGAGAGACTGTTTTATTTCTGATATTGAAGTAAATCTTAGCCAACATAGTACCTAAGCATTTACTGTTATTTTGATTTTATTGCTTCGATTAATCCCAGTTTTAATACATCAGCGATAATATGAGGTTTGATTTACCATATTATTATTATTATTGTCTACTGTCGAGATAAAAGTCTCCCAGTTACATGACAGACAGCAGATGTCCCCACCTTCTGAATAGATACCAACGCACGACACATTTCCTACGCCCTAAAAATGTTTAGCTAAAGTGGGTAGAACGACCCTGGTCACTGAAATAAGTGTTCCACTCCGATGTCCCTCCATTGCCACATATTTCAGAAGCTTGTCTTTCGGAGTCAACTCTTTTTTATCATCTTTACATATGGCCTTGTTATTTCACCACCCTGTGGAAAACAGTACCAATACACCCCCTAATGTTTAGGATATGCTGTCTTAATATCATTGCTTTAGTCAAATACCCCACATAGATGATTTATCTCATGTGTAACACAGCCTCGGTGTCATACAAATTACCCACAGTTAACCCATGCGGAAACGCACACTTGGATCACCAGCTGACGAAGAATCTTATCATCTGCCCTCGATATAGTATAACCATATAATACATCCCACATAGCATGTGAAAGATAATAGAACAGCACAAGGGTATACCATTTATGTAACACGAGGATACCAGCATCCACAATTAGTCGTATTACAAGAATTTCCTGTATGGTTTAGCATTTTACCGTCCTTTTATTTTCCATTTCACAGTGAGCAGGGTTCTCCTTCATCTCCTCACTGTCTATCACTCAATCTTAAATTGACACAGCAAATCCTCCAGTGACATCAAATGGCATGCCATGTTTCAGCCAAATTCTAGACAGTTTTCTCCTCATAATTTATCTAAGATGAAAGGAATAGATGTGTTTTGGTCCCATACAGATTTGAGAGCCTACTTCGTCTTGAAATGCTATGAACAAGTATATTTTTTTCTTCTAATTTAGTTTCAGGGAAATGAAAACACTCAGCATTACCAGTTTGCTGATCTAAATGGGCTCAGATGAGATGAATTCTACTACTTTTTAAAATTTTTCCAACTGCAATGGTTTAAGACCCAGCAGAAGAATACAGATTCTACAGGCAAATTCTACAACGGGGACAAAAATTTCTGAGAGACATACTAATCTTTTCCCCGTTCCGAGTATATTATTTACTTGACAAAGATGATTAATCAGGCAACTATAATGGAGATTTCATTAGGGCATAACTGATTTTGCTTCTACATTCCTCAGTCTGTATACTTGCCTAAGCCACCTGGCCAGGGTTACTTACTTATTTATGTGTTAGACCAACACATATGTGGCATTTCTCCCCATTCAGGAACTCTACCAATAGATCCTAAGAGTTATTCATTATATTAAGCAGCCCACTTTCTCTGCTCAATTAATCAGATAATGAGAGCATCTCATTTGGACTCTCTTAAAAATATCATTTCTAAAGCATTTAAGAATATGCCATGTTAGGGCCACCTGGGTAGCTTAGTCGGTTGAGCATCTGACTCTGGACTTCGGCTCAGGTCATGATCCCAAGGTCGTGGGATCAAGCCCCACATTGGGCTCTGCGCTGAGCAAGGAGCCTGTGTAAGATATTCACCCTCCCTCCCTCCCTCCCTCCCTCTCTCTCCCCCCACCCGCCCCCTCCCCTGCCCGTGCTTTCTCTAAAATTAAAAAAAAAAAAGAAAGAATTCCACTGTCTATCTGCAGTTGAAGGATGAATATCCACATATGATCCATACCAGTCAAAGTGGAATATACTATAATGGGGAATCGTTACGTCACCTTCCTGTTCCATATACCTACTGATTCCAAAGCCAGCCACTCCCTCATTTGTCATACTAAGTCTCCATCAAGTACTAGGTTCTAACAACATAGCAATAGTTTCATTATGAAAGCAACCTACCCGTGCCACATAAGAGGATTAGAGCAAATATATCACCCAACTGTATACAATGCTTTAGATCCCTAAAGCCCAACGCAAACAAATAAACAAAACAAAAAAACAGACGGCCACATCAAGGGGCTCCAGACCAGCAGACATAAAAATGAGGTCAACCGCAAGAAGAAAATCCAATGGGCATTTTGCCAGAATTATCCACGTCCTCTTGATCGTCCCAATGGGCCAACACCAGAAGTAGCTCATTCTCTGGGAGGTTAAAAGTGGTCCCCACACCCATGTGCCTCGTCAGTCCTATTATGCAACACTGGTCTTTTTTGACTTCAGAAGCCAGACCACACCCCATAGCATGAGCACGGTGCCCTGCAGAAAACAGGTGCCCAAGAAAGATGTCAGAGATGGGGGAGGGGGAGGGATGCTGAATTAATAACTCCTTCTGGATAACTTCCATAAAATCAGTTCTTTCCCCGAGTGTCCTTCGCTAAGGCGCCATCCCCAACACAAGCTGACCCGCTAGGGACCCTTCTTCCATTTCCTATCACACTCCGTGCTCCTCCCGGTGACAACATGTATCACATGCTATTCACAGCTGTGTCCCACCCCCCACCCCACCGAAGGCAAAGCTGACTTTATTTATTTATTTATTAGCCCCAGTTCATGAAATGCTGCTGAATGAATAAACAAATGCTTAAGATTCGGTTAAACTGCCATGGTTCTTTCATGGGCTCACGATAACGGAGTCCTTCCTGAACAAGCCTTTATAATGCTACATAAGTGTGTATCTTATGAATTCATGTGTGTGGGGGGCAGAGAACGAAGGACGGTTGATGTGATGCCTCCACACCTCTCCTCTCAGACCATTCTCTCCCCGCTTAGGCTAGTGAGAAAGTCCAAACAGCACTGGGGACAGTTTAAAGAAGGAACGAATTTGAACTCCAGGATTTCTTGCTTTCCTGGTCCCCATCTTTGCAAACCCCTCTAGATCTGTGCTGTTCTAATGTGCTCAGCAAGGCTGAGACAGCGGATTATTAACAAGTTTACATCAATGAAACCTGAGAACTCATATCTTACCCTGATGTCAACTCTAACCAGAGCACAAGAGACTGGGCCCCTCTTTTCTGTCGGGCCACTTTTCAAGTGGCAATTCCTTGGAAACACACACACACACACACACACACACACACACACACACACACACTGTCCAAGGGAACAGTACTGGGTTATGTCAGGGAACCTGAATTCTCTTGCTATTCTAAGTTGCCAAATGCTAAGTTGCTCATTGTTAAGTTGCCAAATGATCAGACAAAGTTTTCCAGATTGTCCCTATAACTAGAGGCTCCCCCATTCACTGTACTTAATACCTGCCAGAGATTTCTAGTTTCAATTAGTGACGCCCTTGACTTCACTCTACTATTTGGAAAGGAAATGGCAGAAGTTTCTCAAAAATAAACTCCCACTTTGATCTTGAGAGAAGGGGCAGTGGAATTCCAAAGTCAAGCAACCAACCCAGAGTGACAAAATGCCAAAGAAGGGCATCCTGCTCTATTGCTGTGCTTACAGTCGTTAACAGCAAGGGACAACGAACCAGACCATGAACTCCAAGCAAAGAGAAAAATAAGTCCCAAGCGAATTTAAAGCATCGGTTTGTGGGCCAAGGTGTGAAAGGTGTGTGGCCACGAAGCCTGGGTCGTGGGCATCTCTGCTTTCCCCTCCCCCTCACCTGGTGGCATGGCCCTGCGACTGAAGCCAGCACAGCCAGGCCAGGTGACCCTGTGCTCCACAACTGTTTTTAACATCAAATTATTTCCAAACAAAATTTTTCTTAAAAAAAAAAAAAACAAAAAAAAAAAAACTCAAGTGAGATTGGATAAACAGATAATGGTACATTCATACAACAGACTATGTACCCACTTGGCAATAAACAATCGATCCAAGCAACAACACGTAAAAAGCTCAAAAAACATTACAATGGGGCGCCTGGGTGGCGCAGTCGGTTAAGCGTCCGACTTCAGCCAGGTCACGATCTCGCGGTCCGTGAGTTCGAGCCCCGCGTCGGGCTCTGGGCTGATGGCTCAGAGCCTGGAGCCTGTTTCCGATTCTGTGTCTCCCTCTCTCTCTGCCCCTCCCCCGTTCATGCTCTGTCTCTCTCTGTCGCAAAAATAAATAAACGTTGAAAAAAAAAATTTAAAAAAAAAAAAAAACATTACAATGAGCAAAAGCTAGGCACAAAAGGACAGTGTTGACCTTTTAACAATGTGGGGGTTCGGAGTTCCAACCCCCGCAGGTAGTTGCAAATCGGTTCACTGAGCTATTCCTTTTCATTTTAACTCCAGTATAGTTAACATGCAGTGTTATCTTTCGTTTCAGGTACACAATACAGTGGCTCAGCAATTCTGTACATCACTCGGGACACATCCCAAGTGTATTCTGAATTCCCTTCACCTACTTCCCCCATCCTCCCGCCCACCCCCACTCTGGTAACCATCTGCTTGCTCTCTAGAGTTAAGAGTCTGGTTTTTTTTATTTACGTCCTTTTGCTTCGTTCACTTGCTTTGTCCCTGAAATTCCACATATGAGTGAAATCATATGGTATTTGCCTTTCTCTGACTGACTTATCTCACTTAGCAGTATACTCTCTAGATCCATCCATGTTATCACAAATGTCAAGATTTCATTTGTTTTTATGGCTGAGTAATATTCCACTGTATATAATACACCACGCATCTTCTTTATCCACCCATCGATGGACACTTGGGCTGCTTCCGTAATTTGGCTAGTCTAAATGATGCGGCGATAAACAGCGGTGCACGTATCTTTCTGGATTAGTGTTTCTGTAGTCTTTGGGTAAATACCCAGTAATGGGATTACTGGATCAGATAGTAAGTCTATTTTTAATTTTTTGAGGAACATCCATACTGCTTTCTACAGTGGCTGCACCAGTTTACATCCCCACCAACAGTGCACGAGGGGTCCTCTTCCTCCACACCCTTGCCAACACTTATTGTTTCTTGTGTTTTTGAGTTTTGCCATTCTTAACTTTCTATCTCCTCTAACACCAACTAATAATAGCGTAATGTTAACCAGAAGCCTTACCAATAACATAAACCGTTAACGCGTATTTTGTATGTTTTACGTATTACATATTGTATTCTTACAATAAAGTAGGCTACAGAAATTTTTATGAAGAAAATCATAAGGAAAATACATTACAGCACTCACTGTATTTATTGAAAAAAATCCTCATAAAATTAGACCTGCACACTCAAACCCGTGTTATTCAACTGTATATATACCACATGATTCCAATAATATAAAATGTAAGAACTGGCAAAATTAACCTGTGATGGTAAAAATTTTGAACAGTTGTTATCTGGAATGGAGGTTGGGGGTGAACTAAAGTTCAAAGTGGCAAAAGGAAACTTTCCAGGGGCACCTGGGTGGCTCAGTTGGTTAAGCGTCCGACTTCAGCTCAGGTCATGATCCCGTGGTTCGTGGGTTTGAGCCCCACATCGGGCTCTGGGCTGACAGCTCGGAGCCTGGAGCCTGCTTCGGATTCTGTGTCTTCCTCTCTCTCTACCCCTCCCCAACTTGTGCTCTGTTTCTCTCTCAAAAATAAGTAAACATTTTTTTTTAAAAAAAAAGGGAAACTTTCCAGGGTGATGGAAGGACTCTATATCTTAACTGGGTGTTGGTTACATGGGTAACCACTCGTCAAACACGGCTAAGTATATACTTAAGTTCTATCCATTGTATTGTATGTAAATTTACTGCAGCTTTTAAAATTCAGCACCAATCTCCTCCCACCTTTGACTAAATCTAGGAAGTTCTGTGGTATAAGGGAAAAAACGTGAACTTCCAGAAAGAGAAGACCTAAACTGTGACCCCTGTCACCCTGTCACCCCCATCATCTTGAACAAGTGAGGTAACATCTCCACACACTTCCCATCCTGTGAAATGGAGACTTCTATTAAAGGTCATTCAAACAAAATACCCCAATGACAAAATACCAGTAACATAGAGAAACATGCTGTAAATAAAATGATGTTATATACAAAAGAGACGACAGAAATATTATTCCCCAGATTGGGGTGGATGTGGGTCAAGGGAATCCACCAGAGAGTGCCTCCATTAGGGTAATTTTAATTCATGTGATGATTTTTCTCTTTCCACCATTTTAAGATTCTTTTTTAAGGTAGGCTCCATGCCGAGTGTGGGGCTAGAACCCACGACCCTGAGATCAAGAGTTTCAGGCTCCACCGACTGAGCCGGCCAGGTGGCCAGCTTTCCACCATTTTATTTGTTTGTTTATTCATTCATTCATTCATTCATTCAGAGAGAAAGCAAGGGAATGGGGCAGAGGGAGAGAAAGAATCCCAAGCAGGGGTCCATGCTCTTAGCACAAAGCCCAACGCGGTGCTTGATCCCACAAACCATGAGATTGTGACCTGAGCCGAAACCAAGAGTCGGATGCTCAACCGACTGAGCCACCCAGGCGCCCCTCCACCATTTTAAAACATGGATTTCTGCAGCTGATCAGAGTCACTAAACCAGGAGTGTTCCTTTCGTCTCCATATTTCCTTATACACACACACACACACACACGCACGCACACACACACACACACACACCCTCCATAAGCTCTGCCTGTTCTCCCTCCCTCTAGCTGCTCTGCCTGGTTTGCAAGGTGCCCAATCTGCATAAACCATGAGGATAAATCAATCAGGCAATGAGAAAAAGGCAACAAACCGCAGCCAAGGCCAAGGTGCAAAACCCCACTCCGTGTGGGGTAGGTCATTAGGTCCCACTGAGAGACCTGGATGTCATCTTGCCTAAAGTGGACTGGGTCACCCATCTGTGGCGTCCCTCTCTTTTCAACTCTCCCCGCCTGCGTTTTTTGGGAGGGTTGTTTATGTGCTCCCCACACCTCCCTCTTCCCCTGCTCTGGCGTTCTCTCCCGCACTTTCTCTTTCTCTCTAGGCTGGGTTTAATTTGACACCTTGAGCTTTGGTAACGAGGTGGGGAGCAGAGCAGCCACAGCGGAATTCATTAGGCTCAACACTGCAGGGCCCGCTCTCTGTGCGTTAATGACATCGGAGGGTAGGGAAACGAGACAGCCACCACGCGAGATGAAATAAACATGAGGACTGTCAGCAGTGACAGCCTAAGCAAAGGGGACAAAATGAGCCAGGTAGAGACCTTTCCCCGTCCGCACAATGCAAACCGACAGCTTGCAAGGCCCCCCCTCCCCACAGCCACCCCCGCTCCCCTTACCCAAAGCCGAAGAGTGAGTAAGAGGTAGGGGGAGGAGGAAGCGTGGATGGGAAAGAAGGAAAGAAAATACAATTAAATTATCATTGTTTTAACGTACAAATTTCATTTATCAGTTTAATGTTGGCACAAACCAAGTGCCTCACCCTCCTTCAGAGAGGAGGCGCAGGGAGGCTGGGAGCTGGTCTGTGATGCCTGGAAGGTGCTTTCCTCCCGCCTCCCCGGCTGAAGCTCGCGCTCTCTCTCTCTCTCTCTCTCTCTCTCTCTCAGCTGATTTCTTTTTCCTGAGTGGCACCACCACCACCCCCTACCTTCAACCACTATAACTCCGTCTCTCCCTGTTGCTAAAGGCAGCACTGGAAGGAGGAAAACAAGGGAGAAAGAAAGCAGAGGTGAAGACGAAGGGACAGAGATACTGGATTCTGCACATGTTTTGTTTTAAAGGTGAGAGGGGGGTGGCAGGGGGGTGACAGAGACAATCCAGCCAGCATGAGCTACATCCAGACAGGGCTTTGCCCACCCGGAAGAGCAAGCACCCTGTTCTCAGTTGCCAGCTGTCAAGAGGGTTTACTGGCAAGGAAGGTCTTAGGGGCGGCCATGGCCTTCTCTTCCGCGCACAATGCAGAAGGAATGCACTGGCTAGAATCACGCTAAGTCGGGACCCCCCCTCCTCCAATAGAAATAATCCCCCATGGACAGGAGCAGGGAGAAAGCACCACCCCCCCCCCCCCCCCAGCCCCGACACTGCACTCGCCGAAGGGAAAGGTGGCTTCCCCAGGTTCAAAAGGAGCGGACTCTATCCAGTTGGCCACAACGTGAAGCCCGGGGCTGGGATCTGGAGTGTGACGTTTCCCTAATTCAATCTGCGGATCCCACAGCCACAGCTAAGACCTTCTGCCACAGCCCTTCCCGGAAACCTTCCCCTCTTTCTCAGCCTGTTTCAGAGACAGGACGTTAAGTGAGCCACAGCTCATACTTTAAAGGCCAAGTATCGCTGTTTTCTTTGGCCATGGACTTCTCAGGCAAGGTTTTCAGAGAACTCCCAAAGCTAGCAATATTATGAGAAGGGAAAAGAAAGCCATCATCTTTTTTATTAGCTGGCATTCAAGGGAAAGTATACGGAGGCTGAATCAGTGACAGAATTCAAACTTAGAACAGACCAACACGGGTCCTTCTGAGTTGTTTGAATGAAAGTTTTCCCTCTCCAACCCCTTGGGGGGGGGGGGTCTGCCAATCTGCTAGGGCTTCTGCCTCCCAGATGTAAAGAAGGCGGGAGGCCAGGTGCGAACAGTGGGGGCTCCTGATGCGTGAACTTAGCTGGTCATCACGTAGGAAGGCACATGGCCATGACTCCAAATCACAGATATGAACAACTGATGCCAGAAAATTACTTGTTTCACACACAGGAAAAAACAAACAAACAAACAAACCCCGGTAGATATGAGGTATCACAAAGTTAGGGGCCATGACAATTCTTTCAGACACGTCCTGGGTTTAAGGCCTAGAGACTGACTCCCAACAAAAGTTTTGTCTGCCTTCAACACGGACAGAACCTTAGTTTCCTCCTCAGAAAATGGTTAACACCTTCTTCTCCCTAGATGGTGTGAAAACAGATGGGTTGGCCCCTTCTACTAAGCATTATAATCCCCGAAGGAAAGCGATCCATTAAGAAAAGTGCAGGAGAAGAGTTTTACATTTAAGAGACTAATTTTGTTTTAGGCCAGAAAATATGATTATAGAACATCTTGTCAAGGGAAAGAGACACACACGGTCCATTTGTTCTGGAAGGCAGAGAGTGGAGTGATGGACAGCACGGACTGAGCTACGTCTGAAGGCCAGCGTTAGCATGGGTCACCTGAAGGGGGGAGGCCAGGAGTCCATCCTGAACACACAGGTACCACCACACAGGCCTGCCGTATCAAAACAAGACAAGCAGAGAGATTAAGTAACGTCACAGACATCAAAGGCATGGTAGTTAAACAAAAAGCACGTGCACATTTTTTTTAGGTTTCTTTATTTTTGAGAGAGAAAGACACACACACACACACACACACACACAGTGTGAGTGGTGGAGGGGCAGACTGAGAAGACACAGAATCCAAAACAGGCTCCAGGCTCCGAGCTGTCAGCACAGAGCCCGACGCGGGGCTCGAACCCACGAACCGCGAGATCACGACCTGACCTGAAGTCGGACGCTTAACTGACAGAGCCACCCAGGCGCCCCAGCGTGTTCACATTGGAACTGCCCTGCCATTTAATTTCTTCCGGCCTGAGGTCTAATTTCTAGCCCTGTGGCTCGCGGCCCCAGCTCATTTGCATGTTTTCATTACACTACCTTGCCCTGCCCAATGTCAGAGGTGATCTCTTCAGAAGCCGCCTTCACATCTCATGTTCCCTCACTATCTGAAAGAAGAAAGCCAAAGGCCTTCCCACCAAGGCACCAACAGGACAAGCTAAGGAGCTAGTGAGTACAGTGTAAAGAGGAGGCTGTCTTTAGAGACAGAAACAAGGGTCTTCCCCTTCTGTTCTCCACTATTTACACGTTTGGGGACCCTGGGCAAATGATTTAGCCTCTCTGGGCCTCAGTTTTCTCCTCTGTATAATGGGCAGCAGAACACTGGCTTCTGGGCCACATGCAACTCACATATGGTAAGTGTAATGTACCTAGGACAGTGCCTGGTGTGTGGGAGACACGTCCAGTGGGAGTGAGGCAGCTGAGGAAGGGTCCAAAGAAGTGGCCGTGACAGTTGTGAAGTTCCCAGCCTTGAAGTATGTGAACAATGAGCTACGGGAGGCTGATGAACCACATTTACTAACTACCAGAAGGGCCCCAGAGCCTGATAACATCAGAGCAGAGTTAAAACTCGCTCCCCGCTCCCGGTTTCTCCGAGGAGCACTGCCAACCATACCCCCACCCCAATAAGCCCTGCTTCCTTTCCTTTCTTTGGCTACTCTCGACCTCGGCCTGCTCTAACCAACCTCCCCGAGTCCCCGCAGCAGCTTCTGACGCCCCTGGTGCAGAAAACCACCAGCTGGGGTGCTCTGAGAAAACCCAGCCCCCAGACATTCTGATTTCACTGTTCCCGGATGGAGCCCAAGCATCGGCGGTGTTTTGCAAAAGTTCCCCGGGGTGATTTTAACGTGCAGCCAGGGTTGAAAACCACTCTGTAGCAAATATACTTGTTACTGAAAGGTTTATGCATAACATGAAAAAACAAACAAACAAACAAACCAAAAAAAAACCATTTCTATTACCATTATGACTTACTTGGCCAGAGTATCACGCCTCTCACCCTAAAAAGATAAGCTTCTGGGGCTCCATGAAAGATCATACCTGGGAAGGGCTCGAGAGGTCAGCCAGGTCGTCTCCATGTGTGGAGGAGGCTCCGAAAGGTGAAGTGACTTTCTCTGATAACACAGCAGCTACTGGCAGAACTGAACTGCCCCCCTTAGAGCCGCAGGATGTCCCTGGCTCCCGCTCTGAAGTCTGGATGGCGGACACCCACTCTCCCTGTCTTCTTCCTCTTTTCCCATCCTTCCCGGGGCTTCCTGACCCCCTGGCCTTGTTTCCGATCTTTACCGCTAAACGTTATCAGTTTGAAATGTTCCATGTAGTGCCTGGAGCTTTGAGGGGAAAGGTGCCATGAAAATCTTAATAAACAAATAAATAATTCATACGAGGCACTGGTCTATTCTCTGCACCACTGGATTTCAAACATTTCTCAGAGGCAGGCTCTCACCCATAAAAGCCGCGAAACAGAAGGGCAGGGGTTGAAGTTGGCGTGGGGGTCCAGAGCCTCACGGGCTCACTCCGCTGCCAGGAGGGCAGCGCTGGGCCAGCCTCACACCCTTCCTGAGGCCCCACGGGGCCTGGACTGGAAACCGGCCCAGCACAGGACGCACAGCCGCGTTGCGCACTTAGGGCGGACAGCCCAAAGAAGAGTTTCGTTACATTACATGTCCTCCTCTTCCCCAGAAATAACAAGAAAAAGAAGTCATTTGTTGTAAAACAACTACACCTGTGTGAAAATCGCATGTATTGCAACTGGGTTGTGACAGAAATACAGAAACCTGGCAGTGGTCAGAGCCGGTCAATCCACTCAGTGCTGAAATGGGCTTTAGGTCCCCCAAGGCCATCAGAGAAAACCTCTCTCCACTTGGCAAGCTCCCTGTCACTCGTGCATGTGTGCATGTATGTGACTCTATTTGTTTTCTCCCCCAAAGACTTAGGGTCTCCAAGCCCTGTTTCCGTTCGGGAGCAAAGGGAAATGGACAAGCGAGGAGGCCAGGTTGGGCCACATTTCCAGCCCAGAAGCATCTACGGGTCTTTGGAGACCAAGAACGCCTCCCTCTTCCTGATGGTTTTTACAGAAGAAACTCAAAAACCCCTCAGCTTGATTCCTTAATTTCCGTGGCTGCGGATGACAGGCCTTCCCACCGCTGACCTAACCAGTTAGGCAACGACAATTACTCATTCAGTGGCTACATTTGCCAAAAACATTGGATTGATGATTTTAAATGATTTTCATCATACAGATGAGGGGAGGATTATAGCCGATTCTTGTTTCTTTGCTTGCTTGCTTGCTTATTTACTTCTTTAATCACCATGTGCTCCTGAATCAATTCCCCCTTCATTCTGCTCCAGAGAAACTCTGGCTCACTTAAAGACGAGGTCTGAGGGGCGCCTGGGTGGCGCAGTTGGTTAAACGTCCGGCTTCAGCCAGGTCACGATCTCGCGGTCCGTGAGTTCGAGCCCCGCGTCAGGCTCTGGGCTGATGGCTCGGAGCCTGGAGCCTGTTTCCGATTCTGTGTCTCCCTCTCTCTCTGCCCCTCCCCCGTTCATGCTCTGTCTCTCTCTGTCCCAAAAATAAATAAAAAACGTTGGAAAAAAAAAAAAAAAAAAAAAAGACGAGGTCTGAGCACCTAGAACAGGCTGTCCAGGAAAGAAGGCAGAGACAGAGAAATTAAATCTCTTCAGATTTGCATTGTATACTCCTGGTCAAGGTGCTTGGACCTTCCTTTCATCTGACTACCTCCACAAGACAGGCGGCACGCTCCCCATTTACAGGCAAGACGACTGAGGCTGACCAAGGTCACGTGACTTGCCCAAGGTCACACAGTCTATGAGTCGGGAGCTTGGAGTCGGAGCCTTCTACGTCTCGACTCCTGCCTCACAATTCCCAGCCCTCATTGTGACCCTGGACGGACATGAGTCAAAATCACTGCGGAACTTGTCATTCAGCAAGGTCCTTGTCACGATGGTGGCATCATCGCTCTCCCCCAACTTCTCTGCTGACAAATCTGCACACTCGTGGGGAGTGAGGTATGTCACCTCCGTGTGTGGGTTGGCAAGAATAATGGCCCACGAACCATTTTTTCAAAGGGCCACTTACTTTGTCCTTAATATTTCAAACCCAAGCCCTCTGCCATCATGCTCCTCCTACCCCTAAGTCCAAATTCTTTTTGACCACCCCCCCCATACTGTTTCGCCCTCACCCCCCTCACCCCCCACCTTAAAATCAAACAGCCATGGAGTCTGTTCAGATGCCCTATTCATCAAGGAAATGAATTCCATATGCATAATTCATTTCTTTTGTGAACTTTTTTCCCCTGCGGGGAGTTAATGCTCTCCAGTGCATTGGGGACCGAGGCAGGCAGAAGGGACCAGTGAGCGAAGGGGGCAAAAATGCCTTCCCCGTGTAGCCAGGACAGAGAGGGGCCAGGAGGTCTGGCCTCTGCTGGCTGGCACCTAGAAGTCCACCATTTTATCTCGCAAAAAAGCAAGGGGGACCCTGGCCCGCTGATCAGAGGACAATAGGCTTCGCCTTCAAGGGCGAGCAGCCAGGGGAGCCCGGAGGCCTTCTTTCCAAGCCCAGGGGCTGACGGTCGCCTGGAGAGACAAAATGGATAGATCCCTTCCACTCCTCCGTGCCTCTGCTCATATTAAAAACCCAAAACTAAACAAAGAGATATACACCGTGCCCAATGCAGCATGTTTAACAGCTGTTGCATTTGGAGAAAAAGCAGTCCCCAGTCCAAAGTCAGATTTGAAAAACGGCTTTATTAAGGGAAAGATTTACTGTATATGAACTCCAAGACTAGAAAGAGGAGGAGGAGGGGCAGCTGAGAAAGACAGATCTGCCAGACGGGGAGCCCAACTGACTCCGCTGGCTGATGTTACCTTTTGGCAAGTTTCGCTGACCCCCACGACCTCCTGGAAGGGACAGACCTTCGGTTATTAACTCTTTAATAACAGTCTAGAACCCCAGAGTTCAGAGCTGGCTGGATAAATGGCACAAAGAGATTTTAAGGCCAAGAAGGAAGCTTCTATTCCAGCACAGCCTGCTTCGGGGAAACTGAGGTTACTTAGCGTCTTATCCGAATTTTTAAAAACACCTCTTTCTTTTCACTTCTCGGCTTCTGCCTTCCTCCCTCTCCACAGACCCAGGGGAAGGGGCTGGTAATCATTTTAGATTTGGGGATTCTCGTGCCTGATTCTACAACCGCCTCGTCGTTCAGGAACTGCATCTTGGGAAAAGGTCCACCAGCTACCTGTGGGTGGTCTGATGTGGGCTAGACAGGATGAAGCCAGTGAACTAAGTACGAAACAGAACTGCATCTCCCAATACGTGGAAAGCAACAGAAAGTCTGCTGCGATTCCCGGACGAGTAACCTGTCCAGGCAAAGAAAACCACCAACGGCTTCCATCTAACGTATGAAAACCAGAAAGTGGCCGGCCAGTTTTATTTCACCATCCACTAGAAGCGTAACGCCAAAATACGCGCTCCATAGGGAAGCAACGGAGAGCAATAAAGGATATGTGAGTTATAAATTAAAGCACCCCCTGGGGTTGGGGACCTGAGAGAGCTCCTCGCCCTGGCCTCACAGAGCTTACGGTCTATTGAGGAAAGAAAGAAGTGTGAAGGGAATTCTAAAGTTCAAGTGAGCCCAAAGAATATAGAGATGCCTCAACAAGCCAGACGACACCGGCAGTCGGCAGAGATTCCCAGAGACCCCTCCATGACAGCCACCGGCCCACGGCAGCTTCACGCAAAGGCTCTGGAGTTGGGCGGACACGTGTCTGAACCCCAGTGATGCCACTGGCTGGTTATGTGAGTTTTGACATGAATTTACCCTCTCAAATCTCATCTGTCAAATACACCGTGTAATGTCACTTCTTCGTAGGATGTTTGTACGAATTTAATTAGATTAAGGCGTATACAATAACTTGGTCGTATGCCCAATGATGTATGTGAGTAGTATACGCAATAAGTACCCAATAAATTACAAACTGAGCAAGGTGTTAGCCCATTTAACCACTGGAAACAAACATGGTGATATAGACTGACAGTGACGGGTAAGTTGGCTTGGCACGAAGTCTGATGTAGCCGTATAACTTGCTTCTTTTATTATTATTTTTTTCATTATTTAAGTTTATTTATTTACTTATTTTAATGTTTATTTTTGAGAGAGAGAGACAGAGAGACAGAAGAATGGGGGAGGGGCAGAGAGAGAGAGGGAGACACAGAATCGGAAGCAGGCTCCGGGCTCCCAGCTGTCAGCACAGAGCCCGACGCGGGGCTTGAACCCACAGACCACAGGATCGTGACCGGAGCTGAAGTCGGACGCCCGACCCAACCGACTGAGCCACCCAGGCGCCCCTCTAACCTTGCTTCTTATATGGACTGGCTAGAAGGTGAGTTGAAGAGAATAAAGGAAACCAATCCCTCAGCTGAAGACCTGGTTTTTCCATCCCTCACTCTGGAAGTATCTAGCTTCCACCAGGTGGACCTTCCATCTCCGTGCTGTGTTTCGGCAAGATACCAGTCAGCATCTCTCTGCCGTCTTTGGGGATAATCTGGACAGTAAGTAGCATCGCCCTGTCACGGGGGTTCGGAGAGCTTCTGCAACGCCCCATTTAACTGCTCTGTGCTCCTATCTTCGGGCTTCATTAGCATATTTCAGCAGTGCCTTGATGGATGAAGATAGATGGGAGAACATCATCCTTGGTGAAATCACTGTTTCATCAAGGTTAAACCAGCCTCGAGCTTTGCCACCTCCCTTTGTTTGGCTAGGTCTCTAATAACAAAATTAACGGCAGAATTAATGCCCAGGAGGCTCCCGGTGAAATACACTGATGCCCCCAGAATGAAGCTTTATCCCGGACCTCCCAGTTTATAATCCATCAATCAGTTGCTTCCATACTTTATTTTAAACTAAAACATCACCTCCATCACAGCAGAAGCCCGCCTCTCCAGCCTTTCCTCGGAAACAGCTGGGCTGGGAAAAGGCTAAGAGGGAGCCTGTTGCCTCAGAAGTGTCACAGAGACGCCAGTCAAAGCAGACAACACAGGGCTCACGTGCACGTAGATCTGCTCTCTACCACTGGACCGCGAGCTCCTTGAGGGCAGACCGTTTTTGTCCAATGTCCTTGAAACACCTCACGAAGTCTATTGCTCTCGAAGGCAAGTGGCCTCTGTTCACTACGTCCTCGCTGGTACGAAGGGAACCGTGTGCGCCACGATAGAAACGTCTTCTGTTGTCCACAAAGGCCCACGCAACACTTACCACCCAGTAGGACTTCACAAGACGAGGGTGCAGCGCAAATCCCGCGGCCTCGACCCCACGGGAATTGCCCCCAACAAGTCTCCACCTCACCCCTAAGGGATTTCACCTCTGAACCAACCCCTGGTTGGGACACCCCTGGGTGGCTCTGCATGTGAACACGGAGCGATGCCCTCGATGTTCCAGTCGGAGGCCAACCCGAGGAACAGCGTGTCTGGGGGCCAGCTGTGATTCCATTTCTTGTCAGCTGTCACATCCCCTTGGCAGGACGCTTCTGCTCTGTGGGACCCAGCCTCCCCAAGGTGGAAGCAGCTTGCACGCAGTCCCCTCACCTCCGAACGGGTGTCACTCCCGACTTCCCGTGTGGTCTGCCGGACAGACGGCGACGGGAATGTGGGAGTGCACGTGAGCACCCCTGAAAAAGAGGTGTGACAGAAGTAAGCCGCGCCAGACGACGTGAGCAGGATATTGCTACCCTGTGCATCCAGATAATTTCCTAACAAAATGGGCAAGGGAGAGGGGGAGGAGGTGGGGAGGGAAAACATCCCCAAAGCGGCATGTTAGTTACATAACTCATCGGGGTACTTTATCTCACTGGACCTCGATTTTCCAGGGGTGTTTGTGAAGATCAAAGCCTTCAAGCTTATCAAGTGTTCAAACTTCCTTACAGGAAGGGGCGTTAGCTGAATACCAAAAGTCGCCGTGACCGTGCAAAAACCAAGCACAACGTGTGAGATGGGTCATGAAAAGGATGCAAATCCACAAGCTTGCACCATTTGGAGGGGCTGGGACTCAGCGGGCAAGAAAACCTCCTTCCTCGCAATGTTCGTTGACATTGATTCTTGAAAAGCCCCAGGAAGAGCGAGCGCCGGAAGGTACGTAAGCCTCGAAGCTGTTCCCCGGGCCCGCTCTCCTGGTTTCTTCCCCGAGGAACAGCTGAGGGAACACCACTGAGCCTTTCGTGGCGACCAAGGCCGCCGCCAAGCCCCGCAGAGAGAACCACATGAAACCACCGCGCAAGAAGGCGGGCTGTTTCCACATATAGCCAAGCGGGAGGGTGGCTGAGGAAGCATGTCTGCGGGGGGAGAAGGCCTCGCTGCTGTACTGGCCTCCACTCAGCCACCGGCCATCCTCCTGGCCTGAGCCGGTCCCCCCGGGTGCCATCGCGGGGGGCTGCTGGACCCCTCTGAAGACGGATCCAGGGATGCATGGATCCCACCCATGTCTCTCCCCTCCGCTCCTCTCCCTTCTTCCTCCCTGCCCCCAAGCCGCAAGTAGAATGCTAAGATGACTATCACGAGTCAGCTGTGGCACAGGGCCATGGAATGTGACAGTCAGACGCCGCTCAGAGAGGACGCAATGGAAAGAACAGGTGGTGTGGAATTTTAGAACCACGCTGCTTTCAGCATTCCGCTCAGAGGCCCGGAGGGCTGCTCACAGGGGCACTTTTTGAAGGATGGTCTCTCCCCGCGCAGAGAACAAGACATGGAGGAAGATGCTGGTATCTCGGAGAGGCCGGAAGCGAGAGCCAGAAGGGGGTCCTGAGAGTTCAAGTCCCGCCTCCGACAAAGAAGGGAGGCTACGAACAGCTGTTTGTCCGGAAGACTGTGCCCGTGGTTTCAGACGCAAGGAACCAATGAAAATAAGCACATGCCGTCCCGGGTGCTAGTGCGAGCATGTGGTTTCCGAGGATCTGTGCTGGGCAAGGGCCAGTCCCCCGAGTGGAGCATCTTCAGAGTCAGAGCTAAACATGCCGAAGCCTCGACTTCCTCCGAGAAACAAGTCAACGTGACCATCACCCGCGCTGGGGAACCTGAAGGACGAGAGCGCTTCTTCGCAGGTCCCCGTGAGAGAGGCGAGCCGAGAAAGGGCAGCCTTCCCCTTTGAACCCCGGAGCCACTCTGTAGACTAGAAGACACACAAGTCTAAACAGAGCGGAGAAGACATGAGGCCTTATTTCAACCCTGCTGATTGCACCCAGCTCCGTGGAGGCTTCCAGAGGCCACGCTGCCATCTCTCCAGAGGTCACTCACTGGTCATCCTGGAGTCTAAAAGTCAAGTCTCAGGGCACCTGGGTGGCTCAGTCAGTTGGGCGTCCGACTTCGGCTCGGGTCACGATCTCACAGCTCGTGAGTTCGAGCCCCACGTCGGGCTCTGTTGCTGACGGCTCAGAGCCCGGAGCCTGCTTCTCATTCTGTGTCTCCCTCTCTCTCTGCTCCTCCCCCACTTGTGCTCTGTCTCTCTCTGTCTCTCAAAAATGAATAAATGTAAAAATAATAATAATAATAAAAGTCAAGTCTCAAGCTCCTGGAACCTTCTCACTCCACAAGGACTTCCTACACTACTCCAATCCCTCTGGTTTTTGCCAAAGACTTCATGTACCACTTCAGGCCCTAGGATTTTGGTTCATCTTGGAAGCAATGGTCTCTAGAACCCCGAACAAATAATCTCACTATACCATAGTACTGTCTCATCATCTGTGAAATGTGTGTCAGCCAGTTAACCATCCCAACTGATTCTGTAAGGACTGTCTAAGAAACCACTAAAAATAAATTAAGACCCTCCAAGCCGCCCATGAACCAAGTCAAGCAATAAAGGAGGCCAGTTTCCTGTCTTCTCTAACCTAAATGGAGGGAAATACTGGCTCTTCCTTTAAAAGGCTAAGACTTGGGGCGCCTGGGTGGCTCAGTCGGTCAAGCGTCTGACTTCGGCTCAGGTCATGATCTCGCGGTTCGTGGGTTCGAGTCCCGCGTCGGGCTCTGTGCTGACAGCTCGGAGCCTGGAGCCTGCTTCAGATTCTGTGTCTCCCTGTCGCTACCCCTCCCCTGCTCACGCTCTGTCTCTCTCTGTCTCTCAAAAATAAATAAACACTAACAACGACAACAACAAAAAAGACTAAGACGTAAGACAAAAACCAAGATGTCGAAGTTTGTTCTGCACAAGCTTTTGCCTTTCTCCTCCCGATTTCCCGTTCTTGAACCACGGAGAGGACGGTAACAACAATTACCAGCTATGCTAACAAACTTGAGTCCTTTTGAACCTTCAGACCCACTCGGTCAGGCAGATACTGCTAACCCCCTCGCAGGCAAGAGCACGCAGGTTCAGGTGCGGCACGCGGCTTGCACAAACCCACCCTGCGGGGCGGGAGCGGAAAGAAGGATCGAACCGGGGTCGTCTGATGCCAAGCCTGTGCTCTGGCTGTGATCCAACTCCCATAGACCGCAACCGGGCAGGTGGCACCCTCACCCAAGAGGGGGTGAGGCGGTGAGCACACAGTCCCTTTTGCTCACTGCCAGGGCTACCTCCCTCAAGCTTTCGGCTGCAGTAACCCCCGGTGCTCTACGCACACAACCACCAAGGCCCGAAGTCTGACTCAGGAGGCCCCTGCCAAGCAAGCGTCTTTAGACTCCGTAGCAAGCAGGTGACCTCGGCGAGGAGTGTCACGCGTGAGGGGTGCAGGTGAGAGCTGGGAGAAACGGTCAGCCCAGCAGGGATCACCTGCCCTGATCTCTGCCGCCCGCTTTGTTCCCCAAACCTCAAAGAACAATAGGTAGTCACGATCCGCTCTCTTGTCTTTTCCACTTAGTGTGTGAGTGCGCGCGCGTGTGTCTTTATCAGAGAACTGGCTGTTTTATATTATATTCACACACGCAGAGCAGGGGCTCGCCGGGCCCAGTAGAGGCAGCACCCGGAGGAGCGAGGCACTCTTCTGAGCTTACCGGTTTCGTTTAGCAGTCAACCTCCAGGTCTGACGGTGCCCAAGAACTTCAAAGGGGAAACTGAGGAACGCGGCATAAAAATGAGGGCTTGGTGCCAGACGGTGCGGAAAGTAATCGCTTGAAAGCGGGCACTTGCGTATTTATCTACCGTGGTTCGCTCTGTTTTCCTACATCTCGTTGTGCCTAGGGCAGAGAGTGACCCGCAGAAGCCATCTGTATTGTCCAGCAGACCAAACAGGAAGAGGCGCAGAAATCTCGGCAAGTGGCCACGCGGCCTCTGTTGCTAGGCAGCGCGATTATGTCCATTCCCCGCTGCTTGGCAACCGGCATTTCCCATCACATACACACACAGCCACAGCAGCAGCACAAGGGTCTTACAGCTTGGAGAGAAAGGGCTGCATTTCAAAGGAGCTTCTGAGTGTGAATGGATCCCCTCGACATTCCGCCGATATCCAGATGGCCCCCAGAGCGAGATGGCCCCATTTAATCAGAAAGTGTCCCTTTGGTGACACTTGAATTTTACCTGATGGCTGTACAAATCTTCTACTGCGTGCGGTGACGTGCCAGAAAGAGCCTGAGTCAGCAAGCTCGAGCTTTTGGAGAAGACAGCCTGTGCTCTCTGCCCCACACCTCTGAAGAATTCGTTGGTAGAATGATCGTTTTCCCAGCATCGGCTGTCTAGCAGGCTAGGCTTCAGAGGGCCAGATACCTTAAATGATGATGTTTCTTTCTGTGGTCCCCGACCAAATGCCAGCTCAACCTGGCAAGCTTCTCTTAACGGAGGGCAGAACTGTCCTACCGTCACCTCATCGGTCACTATCTGTCAACTCAACAGCAAGGCCAAAGTCATCAACTTATTGTAGCTGCCTACCGTATAACAAGACTCCTTCAGCCCACCTCCTGCCTGCCTCTGAGTGATAAAGAGATGCCCAAAATCCCACTGGAAGTTAGTGTCCCAGCAGGCACTGGAACTCAGAAGCCCTCGGCCACTAGTCAGCTGTCCTGGCCACCATGAGACCTGCTCCATTGTTTTCTGCCTAGACCCACGGAAGGATCGTGTTAATTCGTTTTTTTATTCCAGTTTTCTTTCAGTCCAACGTTTTAATGTAGCAACTGCTCTCACAGCCCCTTGAGGAGAGACCACACAGAGTTCTGCTCTGCCCGCCAGGGGAAGCACTCTCCTAATACCATCAAGGGCAGACGCACGCTCTTCTCAATCTTTCCGCAGGCTTTGAGAACATTCTCCGGCACCATTCCGATTCTACTCTGCATTCGGTGAGATCATCCAAAGTGATAACCTCATTGGTATTTCATTTTCTTCCCGGCCCCAGCTGGAGAATTTTTCCCCTCATTAAAATTAACGAGGTCAGTTTCCCAAGCTCAAGACACCGAGCACTCCTGTTGGAGTTTTGTTTCTTAAATGGAGCTACAGTCTCTAAGTGCAAAGTTATACTAAGCGTCATTTACTTTATTGCTGCGTAATAAGAAACCAAAATGGAAGTACTAAGCTATCCTCCCCGTACATCTGACACCTCAGCAGCCACACGCAAACACACACAAACCACACATCCCCGACTCAGCCCGTGGCTTCCCTGCGTTCCGGCCACAAAAGGAACCTCACTGGTAGGAAGAAAAAACAAAACAAAACAAAACTCGGGCCTCCTAAGTGGCCAGGGATCCAGCTAGCATCCCAACCAACTGGAGAAGAAAGACACAGTCTCCCTGGGCATTTGACAAAGGCACGGCGTCCCCGTGGACAGTAATACAGGGTAAACGAATCTGAGCCGAGGGGAGGGGCTCGCCTCGGCAGCCGGTGAACAGGTGACCAGATATCCAAAAGCTTAAGGTGGCAGTCCCACCAAAAATCAAGGGCGCATTATATGTCACCAAATAAGAGACGTCCTTAACACTACATCCCTGGTGAAAGGAAGGGGAGAAAACAAATAAACATAAAAAGCCAATTCCATAAATGAGGTGGAAAGGTGCTCTCCCGGGCATCCATGAATACTCCTATCCCACATGCCAGAAACAGGCTGGGCTCATCCACCTTGTTCCAGGCTGGAGTAACATGCTTTTGAGACAGTCACGCAGCAGGGAACACAGTCCCGTTCAGACTCCCTCCTTCCCTCCTCCTCTCAATTTCCTTCTCCTGAGGTAGCCCAACCAACTTTGGGCACCCCCCCCCCATCTTCCCCCCACCCCCATGCTGTAGACCTGTAAAAATAAGATCTAACTATAACTGGACTGAGATTGAAAGGGGGGTAAAAAAGATGCTGGGGGGAAGGACGCAAACCTGGGAGGGGATTCCCACCAACTAGGCCGCTGGATTTGTCAAGGATTTGACCAGGGACAGGGAAGGGGAGGGAGCTCTCGGGTCCCAGTGATGGCTCATCAAAGTCCAATCAGAAAGTGGGGGAGGACCCCGGGCAGCCTCATGTGACCCAGCACAGAAAGCCAAGTCTCGAGAGGAGCTGTGCACGTGAGGAAGGTGCACCGGGACATCTTTACTGAGCCTGCCAGAGAGCGAGAGACACAGACAGACAGAAAGAGAGAGAGAGAGAGAGAGGGAGAGAGGGAGAGGGAGATGTGGGGGGGGGGGGGGGGGGGAGAAGTGGGGGGACAGCCCCCGGGGCCGCCCGCCCAGCCCCCCCGGAGAGAAGGAGAAAGAAAGAGAGAGAGAGAGAGAGAGAGAGAGAGGGAACGAGCAAGGGAGTCTATCCAAAGCTGCATCCGAACGAACCTTAATAAGTTAATGCAGAAATCCTCCCAAGGAGTCTGGCTACAGGAGACGCTGGTCTCCCCTGAATCAAAATCTGTTATGTTGTAATATAATAGATGTAAATTAAAACAGAAAATCTATCATGCCTCTAATGTACCCTGATGGCTGAGTGTGTGGATCCGTCCGAGGAGAGGCACCAGGAGGAAGGGTGATATATGGCGAAGCTGGATGGAGGGCGAAAACCGTGGCGAGGCGCGCGGCGGAGTGGCGCAGCCCGTTCACGCTCCTCAGACCCAAGGGCAAGAGACGAATAAATGTTGATTAGTGTTGATTTTGTCCGACAAACGCCTGTCGAGTGACAGTTGGGCTAAGCTGCACTGAAAGAGAACCATTAATCTTGGTCTGGTTTAAGTAGAGTATATTAATTTGTGTCATTTTTACTAAGTCGTACTGAGAAAGGCCTCTTACCGCTTTGCATATGACTGCTTTGGTGGTTTCGCCTGGTCCCCCTCCCCCCCCACCCCTCACCCCCCCCCCCCCACTTTCTAAAACAGATACCACGGTGGCAGCAGCAAATTCAAATGACACAGCAGGGGAGCAGGGGACTGAGAGCCCCTCTCTTGGATTAAGAAAATAAACTCCCAGGGTGTTGGCATAGCAACAGCATTTCAGATGAACTGCTATATATTCAGTGATTAATAAATTAACATTTTTTACAGTTGTTCCTCCTTTACTCCCCACCCCCACCCTCCCCAACCACCCCCCCCTCAACACTTCAACCTTCTCCACGCTGTGTCTCTTGCCTCCTCTAAGGAGACAGAAAGGAGGCTCCGCGTATTAGCAGCCCAAGAGTTAACTCCTGCCCACGGCTGCCATCCCTAAAGACGGCCAACATGGCCTCTTGTCACCCGTGAGGCTGTGAGGAGGCTGTGGGGCCAGTGGGCCGACCCACATGGACCTCCGTTCAATATGGTGCTCACAACATGGCTCTCTCCAAGATACAGCCGGCAGCGGTCCTCGGCCCCAGACGTCTGGGCCTTTCCAAGTCCCGACAGGCTAGGAGACAACCAAGAGTGACCCTGCCTCCCCAAAAAACACATCCTTCTGAAACAAAGACCCCCAAGGCATGTCCAAGGGGGCCTGGACCTCCCTACCGCGTGCCATGAAAAGAAAGTGTGTGTCTGTGGGATGGTGGCAAACCAAAAGGACGCTGACACTTCCCTTCTGAGCTTATGGTCGCCCACCAGGCCCTACAACAGACTTGGGCAATTCCTATTCCAGGAACGGAACCCAATCTGCGTTGGGAGGGAAGAACAGATACTAAGCACTGCCCTGGCCCTCTGGTCAGTCAAGTTGGTGAACTTGAACGCGAAGTCAAGTTCAAAGAGCAGTCTCTTTTGAAAGCCTTTGTGAAATAATGTTATGCTTCAGGAGATAGGAAGAGGGAAATGGCAAATTCTGTGCTTCAGCATAACCATTTCTTAGTCCCAGGTGAGCCCCAGCAGGTGCAGAACCAGGCCGGGTCCTGCGGACGGCTGACGGCGGTAACCTCAGCCCTCAGGAGACACACGCCCACGACATCCCTGAAGGAGCCTCTGGCCAAATCGCTCAGCAACCCACAAGTTCGGGCTCTAAGAAGACCGGAGGAGGAATACTCAGTGAGCAACCCGGAAACCTCCAAAGCAGAAGAAAGAACAGAATTGACTATTCCAGAGCTGGCACTGAGGGTGACAGCATTCCAGGCAGTGGGGAGCTGGCTTGCAAGGTGGCAGCATTGAAGAGAGCTGGGTCATCATTATCAAAGTCTGTTCTGAGGGGGTTCCTTCCTCAGCTAAATGGGAGGTTTAGGTAGCTCAAGGCCACTGCTGGAGGACGAAGGAAATAAATAACAACAAAAGCACTGTGAGGCTTACCATGTGCCAGGCACTCTCAAGTGCTTTCCGTATATTAGCTAGGAGGGGCATACCTACGAAGTAGACGGCACTATTATTCTATAGATTAGGGTATGACACAAAGGGAGCTTAAATAATACATCTAGGTCACCTAACATATACACGGCAAAGCTGTGACTGAAACCGAAGTCACAGGGTCCAGAGTCTACGCTCTTAACTCCGGCATGATGATGTGCTCCATTCAAATTCTACCAGACCCAAGCAAACAACCCATATATACCGAGACCCTTGAATGATAGCAAAACGGACCTGGCCGTGGAAACTCCAGGAATAGAAAATGATGTGATTACAAACAGTAGAAGGAGAGAAACAGAAGACAGTCCTGAAAACAGAACCCAAAAGAAGTCAGTCAACACCGTTCAGCCGCGGACATGCTACGCGAACGTAGTGAGGTGGACCCAGTGTCAGGAGAACTGGTTCTGGGTCCCAGCTCTGCCACTAAGACCTGTATGAACTCAGCCGAGTTAACATCCACTCTGGACTTCCCTCTCAGTGAAGCAACTGGTTGGCGATTTCTAAGGTCTCTTCTGGTTCTTAACCCAACATAGCGCCATGAGATCAATTTCCCACTGTTTAGGTTATTCCCAGAGTCTCTCTTAACAACATCCTTTTGTGCCTCCATTTTTGCCTTTCTACCACCATCCAGCTTCCGGAGAACCCCAATGAGTTCACGGCCACATCCTCTCTAAACCTTAAACAACACACGCGTCCAACGCGTCCACACCACTGGCTCTCCCTAGTCTACTGATCATTAGAAAGGCCTGTTTTTTCGTGGGTTGGGGGTGGGGGGCTGATATAAAACAACAGACTGAGAAAGAAAAACAAACAGAGGGGATGAGCAGGGCTGAACCCATTGTGAGCCGTCTACCTATTCTACGTTAATAGGACGCCTATAATTCCTGAAATCGTCCACAGATTATGAAAACCTGTTATCTCAAGGTCCCAATCTCGGGTCCAGCAGGAAAAGGCTATACAAGGAGGCTGAGGACAGATGCGCCAGGGTCTCACCTCCCTGAACTCAGAGCCTGACTTCTTCCCCACCTCCCTCTGAAATCAGAATATCTGAATAAATATTCAGAATGGACCATACCCTGGGAGGAAAAAAGCATAATGAGGACTCAAGGGGGGTCAGGGTAGTGGAGGTCCTAAGGATCCTTCCCCTCCTCTGTTAACTCCAATGCTCCAGGACGAACGTGTCAATGACCACGTCAATGAGGTGCCGTGAGGGCTGTTAATGCCGCAGCCGGGCCAAGGTCCCATGGTTTCAGGGCAGAAGGGTACTAGGTCAGCCCCAAGTAATCGTGATGATAACAATAACAATATTAGTATTTGTCCGCGGATGGGGTGGTGTGAAAGCAATCACATTAAATCCAAGGGGACTCCGATAAAATGACGCCAAGGGTCAGACCGAATCTAACAACAGCCTGTGATTTGTGGCCCTGCCACGGCTCTAATTTGCCTCTCTCCGGCTGACGGCCCATGAAGGTGAGGGGTGTCGCTGGGCGCCACCCAGGCTCGGCCTGCGGAACAAGAAAGTCACAGCACTGCTCACTCGGGCCCCGACTCTGCCGAGGCCACTGGGGCTTCCAAACACGAGGTTTTTAGATACGAAAAGAGTCCAAAGCGGACCGACTCTGTTTCCGGGACCCTGATTTCTATGGTTTTCCTTCATATGCTACAAAAGCGAATTTATCTTGGTCACCTCACATGCATATTAACTGCCTTCCTCCTGTTTGCTTCAAGTACATCGGATGCAAGAGTCTGCCTGCAAAAAACAATATGTCTTGTTTATATATTATCTCGTGTGCATCGTAAACAGTAATGGCAGGGGCTGTCTTTTTTCTATCACACTTGTAAATATGCCCAGAGGCTAGGTGGCTTCTCCAATAGGTAAAATAAATAATGAATTAAGTAAGTAGACCTGTCCCTATGTGGATTATTTATGTTTTGCACCTTTAGCTCAGTAAAAGGGCCAACGTAAAGTGACAGCGTTTACGTTCCTCTTAATTTTTTGTGCCCCTTCCTCAGCCCCCATGACTTCATGACTTGAATCGGAGAGGTACGTTTTCTGGCTTCCCCGTGTTGTTTGCATCCCAAGACATTTAGGTTTGTTCCTTTTTGCTCTTGGTTTTTGTTTTATTTAGTTTCGAGAGAGAAAGAGAGGGAGCACATGCCAGTAACGGAGGGGCAGAGAGAGAAGGAGACACAGAATCGGAAACAGGCTCCAGGCTCCGAGCTGTCAGCACAGGGCCCATCACAGGGCTCGAACCCAGGAACCGCAAAATCATGACCTGGGCCAAAGTCGGACGCTTAACCGACTGAGCTACCCAGGAGCCCCTAGGTTTGTTCAAAAGGCACTCTGAAGACTGTTACCAAAACTGTCTCTTCCAGTGGGTTCATGAAACTACTCGTTTTATTTTAGCCAGAACTTTCAGCTAGCATCGAAGCCAGATGGAGGCTTTTAAAGGGTGTCTTACACACACACACACACACACACACACACACACACACACACACACATAAATGAGACAACAGTTATGTACATTAACCTGTAAGAAAAAGAGTAAGCAATATTATGTGTTACTAAGGTTAATCTGCGGCTCCTTCCTGCCACCCCCAGCTTCTGCCAGGTCCCCAGACCTGCTATTTCATAATCCACTGTCAGTGACATCATATTACCTAAGAACCTGCCGGAGGCGACAGAGTTACCTTCATAGTAAGGTGAGATTTGCTGACTCTCAGGCTTTTGCATGATGATGCCAAACGCTTGTCATTCTTATTTTATTATGAGTCACGGAGGAAAGAATTAAGCACATTATTAAAAAAAAAAAAAAAAGATCCAAAGATTGCACAAGAGAGTAAATAACTGCCAAGTACCTTGTGAGGGCAAAGCGATTCAGAGGAAAGAACGTGGGTCTTGAACTCCGAGAAACCAGAGCTTTGCCACCTACTAGTTATGGGAGATTGGGCGATTTCTTCATTCTCTGTAGGGCTCAGTTTCCTCATCTGTCAAGTGGGAATAGTAACTCTTTCAAGGTCATTCGATGTGCGTTACATAGATTATCTCATCGTATCTGCTCCACAGGAGCCCACTGAGCTCTTCTCACTAGTATTTGGAAAACAGCGAAATGATATCAAATGGAGTATCACAGTGTTCCCTGGTCGGTAGATGGATTACGGCAAATGGCTATGGCTACAGGCAACTTATGTATGAAACAGCAAATACGCACTCATGAAATACATGAGCCCCGCATCACACCTGCGAGTCACAAAGGCCAAGGGAAGATCTAAAACAAAACACGACCTGTCTCCTAAAATGCCACGTTACCCAGGCACGTGAAATACCTCACTCAGACTTAAGAAATTCAGAAAAGAAGGGGCGCTTAGGCGGCTCAGTCGGTTAAGCATCCGACCGGCTCAGGTCATGATCTCGCGGTGTGTGGGTTCAAGCCCCGCGTCGGGCTCTGTGCTGAGAGCTGGAAGCCTGGAGCCTGCTTCGGATTCCGTGTCTCCCTCTCTCTCTCTGCCCCTCCCCCGCTCATGCCCTGTCTCTCACCCTCAAAAAAATTAAATGAAAATTTAAAAAAAAGAAGACGAAATTCAGAAAAGAATCTATCCATTATTCTTTTTCATGTCATCCGAGAATGGATTATATCCTCTCTCTTTCTATACACCGCGCCAAAAAAAAGTCTCAGATCTGAATTCATGTTCCTAATAAAAATCACTAAGGTCAGCTAGGTAGAATCCCATGAGCACCCTCCCACTGATCACAAGCACTAGTTCTGTTAATGACTTTAAGTGACATCAGGAAAAATCCTACATTGTTCTAGAACAGTTTTATTCACCTTCCTTTAAAAAGTGCTTTTCCCGATAGCATTTCTCAATATCATCTGTGATTTCTCTGGCACACTCGTTCACGCCATGTTTCAAAAGAGAAAGTCAAAATATTGCCCATATAAAATCTATAAATATATGTAGCAAACGCATGAGCATTCCAAATGTGGTTGAGATAAGAGATTACGGAAACTCTGACCTTTCATCAAGGTGTTGGCAAGCCAACCTTCGTGCTGGAAAAAGAGCTGAGAAATCTGGGGGAGGGGATCGCTTTCCCACCTGTCAGTCTTTGCCAAACGATCTCACCACTCACTACAGCTACACCCACGTTAGTGGGAAATTGGCCCGGCAGCACAACCTTTTGAATAATTTCTGTTGTAAGGCATCATGGCAAAGCTGATGTCCAACTGGGGGCTTAGACTTGTGGGTTTTTATCCCACTTGCACCACCAAAGACCAAATGTGACCTCGGCAAACCACATACCAATTGATACCCGTTTCCCTCAAGGTAACCGCACACAATTCGATCACTCAGTTCCATGAATCCTGTAACAGCCCACAGACAGTCAAGGAGAAAGAAAGTCTGCGGAAAGGGAAAAACCTTAGAGACACAGAGAGAAAGCCCCAAAAATGCATATGGGAATCTGTAGAAACTGCCCTATGAGGGATTCCAGAAAGGGCTTTCCTCAGCCTTCCGTCTGGCCACAGCACTTCCTACGGTGGCCAACCACTTACGCAACTCCGCATTTAACTCGAAATGCTTCACGTCTTTCAATTGTGCCTTTGAATATTTCTTTTTCTTTTCTTTCTTTCAATTTCTAGATCATGGGTGTCAGCTTCTTCACATCCCTTAGAGGACAGGTTCCAAGACACGCGAGGGATAATTAATGCGGGAACAGCCACGGTGGTCTAATAAACAGAGCTTTTTGCATAAAAGAGGAAAAAAGTGCCGCGGATGAGCAGGGTGAGGGCCCCAGCCGAGTGTCTGAGGTCAGCCGAGACGGGCACTGGCATAAACAGCGTTGCACGAAGATGTCATTCTACTCCACCCTAAGCAGCGGTGGAACGGTTGCCATGGCAGCAAAGGTACTTTAGAGGGACACGAGCAAAGAGAGACTTAAAAAGAAAAAGACAATATGTGGCCTAAACAAAAATATGTGACGGTGTAAGGGGTGTTGTAAAGCCTTTATTGCCACTTGTTAAGGAAGACCTGTATAGCTCACTCGTGAGTAATAAGGCGGTCAACCCAAACTAAGGCACTAAAAATTTTACAGCACCCCACATATCACATACATCTAGATAGATAGAGACACGGAGAGATACATATATAATGGATCTCCACTGATCCGCTCACAAACGCGCAAGCAAACGTTGCTACCGACACCGCAAACGCCATCTTCTAGTAGAGTTGTTAGATTTACCAACATCCTGAATTTATCGGCTCTCCGACTCCACGTACAGTCCGTTCGGTTCTTAAAAGGTCCGGAAAGTTCAGCAGCAAGGAGAGAGAACAGTGATGGCTTCCTGGGGAGTGCAGACCGGGCAGGTGCATAAAGCCTGGATTCCCAGTTCTTCTGGGCACTCCGCAGCTAATTTAGTATTTCACCGTTGGATTAAATGCTCCCGCCTGCCATCAGGGACCGTTGAGGTGACTGTCGGGGATGCAAAGAGCGAGGACCACGGCAGCCCAGCGCGGGAGATGAGAGACTGCTGTGTCGTACGTCTGCGTCCCCTACCTTCCCCCCCCCCCCCAAAAAATACGCCCCAGGAGTATCAGTTCTAAACGTATATGGGTAGTCTCATTAGAAAAAGATGGGCTCTGGGGCGCCTGGGTGGCGCAGTCGGTTAAGCGTCCGACTTCAGCCAGGTCACGATCTCGCGGTCCATGAGTTCGAGCCCTGCGTCAGGCTCTGGGCTGATGGCTCAGAGCCTGGAGCCTGTTTCCGATTCTGTGTCTTCCTCTCTCTCTGCCCCTCCCCTGTTCATGCTCTGTCTCTCTCTGTCCCAAAAATAAATAAACGTTGAAAAAAAAAAAAGAAAAAGATGGGCTCGAAGATCGTGTGTCATGAAGGCAAACCCACATAAGCCATCATAGACTTTTAAAAAACACTTCTGCAAAGTGAATAGTGACTTTTTAAAAAAGTTCCTGCCAAGCGAATGGGTTTTCTCAAGGCGAGGTACACAGAACCCAGGGAATCCCACTCCACGCTGGGCTGAGAACAGATGGCCCCAAAAAGCAATGGGCGTATTACCTCGCTCAGTCACCTGAATCTAGAACAGGTACAGAAAGAGGCCTTCCTGGGGCCCGTGCTCGATTTACTGCAACTCCCAGGTGCCAGTCTCAAATGTACAGTCACAGCCGGAAACCAGCTTGGGTAAACTCAGCGGGCCGATCTTGCCCACCTCTAAGTGCTTCACAGTGATGGGTGTGAGAAAAAAAAAAAAAAGAGATTACATGAATGAAAGTGCTCCACGCTCTTTGGAGAGAAAAGTACGCAAAAGCTGCAACGTATCGGCATTCTTATTTCTACTGAGTCATTTCGGAAGCACAGACACAGATGTCTGCCTGCCTGTTAAAGATGGCGTGGTGCCCGCCCCCCAACAAAAGGCCACAGTCAGTCCCTTCTGTGACTCAGAAAATGTGAACCGCTCGTCTCGCTTCCCCGAAAGCATCTCGTGTATCACACTGGCTTCTTGGGACTTCCTTCAAGTGGAGGATTGTTATTTCCTTTCTCTGCCATTCTGACCCTCCTGTTCTGGGCGCTGAGGGTCCATTCTGGGGAGGCACCACTCTTTAATTCCACCACGTCGGCTCATCACTGCCGAGGTGAGCCCTGTCCCCCCTACCATGCTCACCGAAACGGGAGGCGACTCTTGGCCGAACGGAGGACACGGAAGCTGCAGGCGAGCCACACGTCCTCACCGACACATTCCCAAATCAAAGGGCCGCTCATAATAACGGAAGTTCAGGGGCGCCTGGGTGGCGCAGTCGGTTAGGCGTCCGACTTCAGCCAGGTCACGATCTCGCGGTCCGTGAGTTCGAGCCCCGCGTCGGGCTCTGGGCTGATGGCTCAGAGCCTGGAGCCTGTTTCCGATTCTGTGTCTCCCTCTCTCTCTGCCCCTCCTCTGTTCATGCTCTGTTTCTCTCTGTCCCCCAAAAAATAAATAAACGTTGAAAAAAAAATTTTTTTTAAAAATAATAATGGAAGTTCAACGGCGTCCATCTTAGAAGAGGTAAGTGGGCCAAGGGACTGTGTCAAAGCTCCAACTATGAAAAGGAACTGTTAAGTTTCACTTCCTTTAAAAAAAAAAAAATTAGCAAATGGCTCATTTTTCCTTAAGGGGAAAAAAAGGCATTTTCAATTAGGTGAATAGAAGGACAAACGCTCCAAGAACGTTTTGCTGAAGTTATAAGTGCTTTTGAAACCCCTCCTGTCAGAGCGTTAGTAACACAAGATTTAAGATGCCCAATTAATTTTTTCCAGCCACCAGCCAAAAGTAGATGCAGGAGGAGGTTAAAAGCTAAGTGTTTAATTAATATTAAATTTATAAGATTCTCTATCACTGAAAGCATTGTAAAATTGAAAAAGCAGTTAATTTTACGGTTGCTGTGTATTCCTCTGCTTTGATCTTTGATCTATGATATAAAATCACCAACTGTAAAGATTCGCCAGCTTTATTATACCTGCTTAATGGTAAGAAGGAAGAAAGCGAGGAGGAACCCACAGACATGAGTGGGAGTGGGGCCCTGAAACTGGTCATTAGCGTTGATCAGAAAAACTTAAACGCGAAGAAATGCAGGAGGCAGACTTTGATCAAGCCCCATGTGGAGACGAGTCGTGTTCATCTCATCCATTTCCACACCTCACTTTTCTGGAGCGTGAAGACCGGCAAAGGGCAGGCGGCTCTCTCTGACTTAAGACACAACACGGAAGGGGAGCCTGGGTGGCTCAGTCGGTTGAGCGTCCAACTTCGGCTCAGGTCGTGATCTCACGGTTTGTGGGTTCGAGTCCCGCGTCGAGCTCTGTGCTGACGGCTCGGAGCCTAGAGCCTGTTTCGGATTCTGTGTCTCCCTCTCTCTCTGCCCCTCCCCCACTCTTGTTCTGTCTCTGTCTCTCTCTCAAAAATAAATAAACGTTAAAAAAAAATTTAAAGAGACAAAACACCGAAGAAGAAAAGATTAGGTTACGTTTGGGAAGAATGTTCTGAAATCGAAGAGTTGCCAAGGCTTTGACGGCTCATCGCAAAGAGACCCCATAACATTGCCTTCCTACAGAGAGAAATCCTGAAATCAGAAAAGTGTGTGTCTCATGCACCTGTCTTGAATGGCCTATGTATCGATTCATTCTACCAAGGGCTCCATCGATGCACCCACATGCAGAAAGCCAGGCCGAGACAAGGAACACTCAGCCAGGGCAAGGAGTCCTCTCTAATCAAAGGCATTCACAAAAAGCCCTACTGATAAAGGACAATGGGACAAGAATCAGAGGCGACAGGGGGAGAAACCTGCCACTAGAGACGTCACCGTCCTGAGCAAGGTTTTCCCAAGGTTTCAAAACACCCTATTTCTGCCAATCAAGGCAGATGTTGGGGCCCTCAACACCAGACCCAGTCATGAATGTTTCAAGTTCGAGGGGGGGGGGAAAGAGTGTATACGCCCCTCAAATCAACTGAGCGTTTAGCCGGAAGAACACATACTTGCCTTCATCCCCCCTGGCCCAATATGGCGGGGAGGTTGTGAGCCTGGGTCTGAGGATGGGGGGAGCGGGTTCAAGGACAAACCAGGAGGTGGAGACAAGAGACCAACCCCTGCTCCCAGAACTTGGTATCCTATTCTCCAAGACGAATAGGGACATTTCCAACTCCTGGCCTCCTTCAGTTCTGCCTCAAACCCAGAGACAAAGACCTATTATGCAGAATAGATTTTACAGAAAGGCAGAAGGAGGGTGAGGGGGGATGGGATCATTCATGTGAGGTGTTTTTCCTTTTCTTTTTTTTTTTTTTCCTTTAAATCCCATCAGGGATCTCATTATAATTTCATTATTAGTAGAAAAACCAAATAAGTGGCAAGGAAAAGAATCTCAACTTAATATTAACGCACACACTCACACACACAAAGATGAAAAATCTTCTGAGCTTCAAAGCAGCTGCTAATTTTCCCAGCTTCAAACGACTCGGGGAGAAAGACGCTGATAATGAACGTGCCTTTTCCACCGGCTCCCTTGTAAACTTTTTCTCTTTCTATCTCCCTCCCCAAAATCTGTCCTCGTTTTAACTGGAAACAAACAGCAGGCGCCCGAACAGGATCCCTGGGTTCATTCCTACACAACCTTTTGTCAGTGCTTTATCCAAAAAAAAAAAAAAAAAAATGCAGGGGAAATACAGGAGTGCGATGCCCATCTTCAGAGGACAGTGACGCAACATAGTTTACTGAATCAAGGTTTAATGGTGAAACCGAGAACCCCAGTGTCTCAGGCCTCGATGCTGGGGAGAGCCGAGAACAGCGGCGCAAAAAATAAGCCCAAGTCTCCCAGAACACCAAAACCACAGCATTTCGCATTCAAAAAGGGCTTGCAGGCAGCTCTCCTTGGCACATTTCAAAAAAGGCAAGGGTTAGCCTTGACAAGACGGGTTCCCCCTCATGAGCAAACATGGACCACAGGCACAACTATGGGCAGTGCCTGAAAACGAGAAGATCAAACGCCTCTGAGATGGAGAGGGCAATTTAACAAGCGGAGTGATACGTGTTTTCAGATCAATCCTTTAAGGTAACCCAGAAAAAGGCAAAAGAAGGCAACCTTGAGGACTGAGGTACCACCATGCAAGGCCAACCTCTTCCCAAGCCCACGTCCCAGAACCAAACCAGAAGGGACCGCATGACGAAGCCTGAACTGGTTAGTAAAGGAAAAGCACTTAAATCGACGCCTGACACAGAGGTAGGGCTCAAGATATAATACAAGCCAGATGAAAAATCTACCCCCTTCCACGTTCCTCAGTGGTAACAGCGCCCCACTGCCTTGGGAAGAACGACCAAGGAAACACGAGGAACACACCTCGTTGCCAATAACCTGATGAAATATCTCCCAAGAGTATGGAGCCGATGTGTAGACCGCTAACTTTCCTCGTCTCTGTAACTGTCTCAAGCATCACGAGGCTACAAACGTTAGACATGCTCACACTGAATATATGTTTCTGAAAGCTTTCCCTGGTGGGTAAGTGTGATACGACGAGCCTACCTCTCCTGGGCATTTTAATCCTGGACAAAAATAGAAAGAGAGCAACTTTCCAGAACTTCAGTGCCCATAAGTTAGTGGCCACCTGTATACTGCAGCGCCCAAGACCCTAGGCGAGTCACGTATAGAATACGTCCTTCCAACTAAGAGGAATTTTGTACCCTACGGAAATATATTCCTGAACGTACAGTAATAGTCACAAGGAGAAACGGACAACACTGGAAGGAAATTTTCACGAACGCATTTTCAAGAACGAAGTAGTTGCCCAAAGTGAAAGTCACTTGCTCAATTTGTACAAGCGGCTTGATGACAGAGGCTTCCAGTCCTTGTGACTGTAGAGGTTCCTTCTCGGTGTCAAAAAGTTGTAAGGACCACAAGGGAGTCAGTGCATTTTTAGCTTCTACAGCTGTGGGAAGTCGCCCGTGGACAAAAAAAACCCAATAGGCACTGAAAATTGCTTTTTTAAGTGAGTGTGCGTTTTTATTAACTGCAATAGCATCTCATACACAATGAATTTTAGCAGGCAGTATCTGCGTGCGTGTGTATTCAAGACATGACTCTGTTTATTGACGAGGCTTTGCGTGCACGTGGATTTCCCAAACCTTTTCAACAGCTGCCTGGCTCCCCCAGGGTCCAAAACCCACAAATTGGGAATCACTGTCATAGAGGCAGTAAGATGCCAATTGAAGAGACACATGCCTCTAACCACTTTTTTCATTGAGAGGAAACGACATGCAAACAGTCGAACGATTTTACACACACTACCCTTGTTTTACTCCTACCCACCCGATCAAAATGCTGATGGACAGGATACAGATAATCTCCCCGTTTACATGGTCTTGAGAGTTGGTTTATTACACAACACGGTTTCTCTTTGGCACAAGAACCTATCTCCTATCTCCTATGTATGCGTCTCCCTCTACAAATGGCAAGTAAAGATATTGTGGAGAATAACGTAATCCAAGCAACATTTCTAACAAAGAAGTATGCGCACGATCAAGGACAACAGTAGCAATTGCTTAACAGACATTAGTAAATAATTCTTCCAATACTGTCAGCCTTGTGGTTTTAGGCCAGGGGAAGGATGACAGGAAAGCAACAACACCCATCAGAAAGACTGACCCCCACGCCGAGGTCCGCCCAGCATTCACGCCCCCCAGGACACACCTCCTCCCTTGTCTCTGCACGATTTCCACTCATTCATTCTCAGCTCCTGTATGTCTGAGGCCACATGCGACTGGATTTGTCAAGCCCCCTTTTAACAACTTGTTGTCACAGTCCATTACCAAATTGCATATAGTTATATATTCCACTAATTAGGCTTCTAAAATATCATTAACATGTCTCTTGATCATTAGCATAACGTATGAGGCGTCCTCGTTAGGCACGACTCGAGTTTGTTAACGTGGTAATGAAAGGCACAAGGCAGGCTCGGTAGGAACCAAGAAACACAGAGGGGTGGGGAACATCCAGGCACGGACGCCGAGCACCAAGGATGCGGACAGAGACACAGACAGACAAAGGCCAAGGGGAAAGATGCAAAGCGTGAGGACGAGGTAGAGAAACACAGCCAAAAGAACGCGACAGGAAGCCAATGGCTTTGGCGTGTAGGTGGCTGTTCTGACAGGAGGGGGAGACCTAATGCACCCTGCGGCCTTTTGAGGGAACTGGAAGCTGGCAAGGCTCTTAATTTGCCAAAGCAGGAGAAGCTTTTAAAGTTTCCGAGGCAAGAAGAAAACAAAGTACACAAGTGCCTTCCTGTCTTCTGACCTGATAACGCGGTCACGCCCGGGTGCGCCCTGTCTCCCGAACTCCTATCCCACCCCCTCTCCAGAAGCGGTTATGGAAAACTGCAGGCGGTCTCTTAGAATTACCTGGGGGCGACATTTTTCTCTTGCTCACCAGGCCCTTTATTAACACACCGGTAGATGTCTCTATCTATCTGTACCCACTGCGTTAGTGACGATCTTCTTATGTGTAATGGGGCAGGTCTTACCCCGGGAGATTGCAGGCATGCTAGGTGCAGAAGACGAAGAAGGAAGGAGGGCATGATTCAAAAAACGGCAACGGTGTGTGTGCACGATAAGCGTGTGTCAGCATGGATGTGAGCACGCGCCAGCAGTGTGCCGGACGCAGAATGGGGTCTCCAACAGCCAGGGGAGCCTGGCTTCGGTATTTCAGGGAAGGGTCTCTAACTGCAATGAGAACAGAATAAGGTATTTGGTGTAGGGAGCGCTGGCAGGCATCGGAAGGGTAGGAATTTGTAGAAACTTGGAGAGATGAGATAAGAGCACACGCAAATCTTGGAGAAATGAGGTAAGAGCCCAAGCGGCTAATTCATCCCGAATAAAGAAGAGCTTGGTCCAAGTGAGCTGGGCCTTGGTCCCAGGCTGAGGGCACAGGAGAACAGCCTCCCAGGACCCAAAAGAATCTCCCTCCTTTTGGGAACGCAAGCTGGTGCAAGCCACTCTGGAGAACAGTATGGAGGTTCCTCAAAAACTAAAAATAGAACTATCCTACGACCCAGCAATTGCACTACTAGGTATGTATCCACGGGATACAGGTACGCTGTTTCGAAGGGACACATGCACCCCTGTGTTTCTAGCAGCACTTTCAACAATAGCCAAAGTATGGAAAGAGCCCAAACTGTCCCTTGGCGGATGAATGGATAAAGAAGATGTGGTACATAGGTACAATGGAGCATTACTCGGCACTCAAAACGAATGAAATCTTGCCATTTGCAAAGATGTGGATGGAACTGGAGGGTATTACGCTAAGTGAAATTAGTCCGAGAAAGACAAGCATCATATGACTTCACTCATCTGAGGACTTTAAGAGACAAAACAGATGAACATAAGGGAAGGGAAACAAAAATAATATAAAAACAGGGAGGGGGACAAAACAGAAGAGACTCATAAATCTGGAGAACAAACTGAGGGTTACGGGAGGGGGGGTGGGCTAAATGGGGAAGGGGCACTAAGGAATCTACTCCTGAAATCATTGTTGCACTATATACCAACTAATTGGGATGTAAATTAAAAAAAAAAAAAAAAAAGAATCTCCCTCCTTTCCTCGCTACTATATAACAAGATGGTCAAGAACTTGGGAGCCTGGGTGGCTCAGTCAGTTAAGCATCCGACTTTGGCTCAGGTCATAGTGTCATGGTTCCTGGGTTCGAGCCCCGCATCAGGCTCTGTGCTGACAGCTCAGAGCCTGGAGCCTGCTTCCGATCCTGTGTCTCCCTCGCTGCCCCTCCCTTGCTCGCCCTCTGTCTCTCTCTCACACACAAATAAACATTAAAAAAATAAAAATAAAAAAGAACTTGGGAGTCTGAAAGTCCCCCCAGTCTTGTAGCACAGAAGACTCTCTGGGCTGATGTCTATGGCTCTGCAATTTCATACAGATAAACTGGAAACATCCAAAGGGCTCAAAGTGCAGCACAGAGAGGAGGGTGTCACAGTGGGTGGCTTCCCAAGAATGGCTTTGGCAGGGACAGCCCTGGGAATAGAAATCGAGATGTCCGGCAGCCCAAAGTTTTAAACCAACTCCTTCCAATACGATGCCTTCTCCTATGCAGTGGTCATTTCCAGAACCACTTTGCCTCCTGGGGCCACGCTTCAGGAAGAGTAGATTCAGCAGTTTCAAGTATTAAAGCCACTGCCACAGCAGAAAAGATGCTGAGTCAACCTAGACAGCACCTAAATGGAAGTGTCTCCTGTACTGTCTAGCTTAAGTAACACACGAAGGAGTGGCCCTATGAGCATATCAACAATCCCGTGCCTCAGTATGTCTATGCAGCCAGGGTTCCCCTACACGGAAGGGAAGAATCAGTCCGTTGCTTTTGCAGACCAGATTTGGTATGAACGACGGGATCTTTTTCTTTGATCCAAATGTCTCATCCTTAAAGAAGATGGAAATAAAATAGTAGAAAATATCTATCCAAATGCCCATTCAAACATTCTACGGGCAGACACGGGAGTAATCAATCCTCTCTGAGCTCTGAATGTAATTCTTGCGTTCCAGAACCACAGAACCCTTTCTGGTTAGACACCTCCATCCATCCTTTTCTCAGTGGAGGTGTTACAACACCCCACTGGCCAAATACGCACCTTAGATGAGAATGATTCTTAATTATGGCCAAAAAGATGGGCTGTGCACCAAGAGGGATGGCCCAATTTCAAGGCTATTTCCATCCAGAAGTCCTTCGTGGCTTATAGAATGGGCACCTCAGCCGCCCAGGACTGCACAGCCACCGACCTATAACAGCCTCTGAAGGGGAACGAGTAGTGAACCAGTCTGCACCCAAGGCCCCGTGCCAAACAGCTCCCCAGGCAATCTTTTGCCCTGCTTTTCCACATCCATAGCAGCCAGGCGAATGTCCGTAACGGCTTCGGAGAACCTAATTCTCCCCCTCTGAATACAACAGAAGAGGAAGGTAAAGCGTAAAGGCAGAGAAAGAGAAGAGCTTTTCAAAAAAAAAAAAAAATTTAACCAAAAAAATGAATGGAAAAGAAACATGTCCTTGGGTTTCCTCCCCAAACCCGAAGTCAATAGTTACAAATCCAACCATACGTTCAACCATCTACTCCGCATCAGGCCTGGTTTTAGGCTATGGGGACATAGTCGTGGGCAAATGTCTACTTCCTGTGAGGGGCTGGGGAAGTGAGGATGGAAAGAAAAAAATGCACACACATATACGCACACACGCACAGATGCAAGCACGTGAACTGGGAGAAGAACCTAAAATTATCAGGGTTATTTTTTGGAATGTTTTATTCATTTGAGAGAGAGAGAGAGCGCGCGCGCACGTGCATGCACGTGCAAGTGGGGGAGGGGCAGAGGATCCAAAGCAGGTTCCAGGCTCTGTGCTGTCAGCAGTGAGTCAGATGTGAGGCTTGAACTCACAAACCGTGAGATCGTGACCTGAGCCAAAGTCGGATGCCCAACTGAGCCACCCAGGTGCCCCTATAAGGATTATTTTTAAAACCATGAGATGTTATTGTTTGTATGCATACAATTATTAGAATTAGCTAGGATTACGCTAATACATAGCCTCGAAATCGTGACTCGTGAGAACTGCTTTAATTAAAAAAAAAAAATAGATTTGCATCTTAGGATCTTTATGAGTGCATTTAAAGTACCTGAATACAAATGTTTCTCTACAGTGGTTTATACTTTTCTATAAAAATCTGCTTGGATGTTTACAGTCCTTATTTCATGGACCCCCCTTACCCATGGAAAAAAAAAGTAAAATTCGCCGTGTCCCTATAATAATGATCACAAATTCAGAATCAGGAAAATCAGACCTGCCGACATCTGACCACAGATAAAGAAAAACAGTTCTCCTGTCCTCAGAACACCAGAAATGGATACAAGGTGCCTGTATCTGTCCCACCTTCACCTTTCTGCATGATGCTCCCAAAAATTGCTATTCCCAGTACATGCCCCCCCCACCCCCCTCCCCACCCCATCCTCCTCTCCATCAACCAAGCACAGTTAGTTGAGAGGAGCCTCTCTGAGAGAACTGGTACTTTTTTTAAGTTTACTTTTCTATTTTGAGAGAAAGAGCATGGGAGGGACAGAAAGAGGAGGAGACAGAGAATCCCAAGAAGGCACTACATTGTCAGAGTGGAGCCCGATGGGGGGGCTCAAACCCATGAACCGCAAGATCATGACCTGAGCCAAAATCAAGAGTCAGAGGCTTAATGGACTGAGCCACCCAGGTGCCCCAGAGAACTGGCACTTTTTTTTTTTAAACGTTTATTTATTTTTGAGACAGAGAGAGAGGGAGCACGAACAGGGCAGGGTCAGAGAAAGAGGGAGACACAGAATCGGAAACAGGCTCCAGGTTCTGAGCTGTCAGCACAGAGCCCGACGCGGGGCTCGAACTCACGGACTGCGAGATCATGACCTGAGCCGAAGTCGGACGCTTAACCGACTGAGCCACCCAGGCGCCCCGAGAACTGACACTTTTGATGGCGAAAACAATTAGTGATACGGGTAACGATACAGCTTAACTCACAGGACTGTAGTAAGAGCCAGCTGGGACGTTTAAAAAGTGCCTTGTAAACTACAAAATCATAAATAAACAAAATTTACTGTAAGCACTATGGGGCAACAGAATGGTGGACAAAATACCCCAAAAAGCCACAGTTCACCAGAGCTTTCCCTAAGATGTCTTGGGTGCCTGTACCAGGATTTCTCCAGAGTCTTGAAAGCATCCTGGATATACCGCCACATCTAAAGCAGGAATTTTTTTTTTTTTTAAGTTTTTTTGATTTATTTTGTGAGAGGAAGAGAGGGAGAGAGCAAGCAGGGGAGGGGCAGAGAGAGGGAGACAGAGAGAATCCCAAGCGGGTCCCACGCTGTCCGCACGGAGCCGGATATGGGTCTCAAACTCACAAACCGGGAGAGCAGGATCTGAGCGGAAATCAAGAGTCGGACACTTACCCGACTCAGCCACCCGGGCGCGCCTAAAGCAGGATCTTGTAACCTGACAAAATTTAAAGATCCACAGATTGTCTTTCAGGGATTGCTTAGCTCCCTGAAATTCCACGGGAAAAAAACACGGGTGCATCAAAGTTCATTTTCTGGGGAGAGGGCTATAGCTTTCATCACAGTGCAAGGGGACACCCGACCCGGAAGAGACACCCCGCTCCTGCTGTAAACGGGCAACTTAAGGCTGTGCACCAAGTATCACAATCACGTAGGAGTTGATATTGCAAGAGTTTGGGAAGGCATCCGTCTCCCCGTCCACGCCAGCTGGTCCTTCAGGTCATTTTCCTCCCCTTGAGCCCTCCCCACCAACTCCCCACCCACAGCCCCTTAACTGAATTATCCAGTAAGCCTCTGCCTGAAAGATCCTGGAAACAGCTCCAACAGAGTGCAGTTTGGGGCGGCTTCCAATTAGCCTTCACTTGGCTCCTTTTTTTCCCTGCCAAGTCTGTGCAGTGAGTATCCAACACCCCGCCCTCCGCTTGGCTCGGGGTTTAGGGGCAGGGAGGAGACAAGTATGTGATCAAGCTGGTAGATGTCAGCTCCAAGGTGTACAGATGTCCCGCCTGAAAGCGGAAGAGGGGAATCAGAAGGGTACCTGGCAGGGTGCTGGTGAAGGGGGCTGGTTTCCCGTGAGTTTCCTTCTTTTGTTTCTCTCCCTTTGGCCTAACCCTAACTTTCCTTGCTGCCACTTCATTATCCATGATCATTTTACCCTTTTCTCTGCTCACTGGCTGAGGATCTCTCCATTTCATCTGAATCCCAGTGGAGATACATCCGAGCTAAAAACAAAGCTGATGGCCAATTAAAAGGTAAGTGCCTTATGTTAAAAGCCAGAACATTATACTTCAATATTCATAATTAGGTAGCTTTTGAATGACTGAAGAACAATGCATGTCCATATATGGGGCTAATCAGGGCACCTATATTTTGCAATCCAAATCAACCAACGTCTGTTTAACTGATTGCCGGGAATTACCTGCTTCCTTATTGGCTGGCTCAGAGCCTCAGTACTTCGTAAATATTAGAGATGTAAAAGCCCATGGAGTTCCTAATGTGTTTATTTCAGCATAATGAATTTTTCAGGCAAGTGATAGGATTATTGAAGTGGAGCTTGGCAAAAAAAAAAAAAAAAAAGAAAGAAAGAAAGCAAGCAAGCAAGCAAAAGAAAAAGAAAAGAAAAAAACAAAAAACAAAACCTACTGGTATTGGCAGTTCTACTCTTCTTCAGGAGTAGCGTCTAAATAGGGCATAAAGATTATTCACTTGGGTTTAATGTTTTTACGTCAAAATAAAATTTCACTTCCACCCTCATTTCTTTTCCAAATGGTTGGAGCACCAAAGGTGCCTGAGAAGTTGTACAAAACTAACCAGAAATAAAGGAGAAAGTGAGCGATGAGGCGAGAGATCGTCATGGACACGATTCAAGTGTCCTTCAGCATCCCCCGGAGAAAGTCCGGGGCTGGTGTGGACCGGCTCAAGTCCACCCAATGTGATTTCTCTCCCAGTAGGAAGTCAATATGGAACCTGCTCTTGGAACTTTTAAATGATGCTTTCAAGTGTTCATTAATAATGCAGCTAATTTGGGGGGGGGGGGAGGTGGGGAGAGGGTGTGAAAGAGGTCATGCCATCTTACCCGGGAGTTAGGACAATGTCACTTTACAAATGGAGAGCAATGGCAGGCCAAAGCAACGTTCCCAGTCACCAAGCAAACCCTTACTAGAAAAGAATCAAGCGCGAAGATCTCTACTCCCTGCAAATGCTCTGTCCACTGGGAGGCAGCATAGGCTGTTGGAAAGAGAAATGGGCCAGAGCCCAGAGATCTGGGTTCCAGTTCCTGCTGTGTCACTGACTTGGGGTGGGTGTCGCGGCCAGCAGCAGAATCCTAGTTACAAAATTAGGACAAAAAGAAGAAAACTGAGACCAAGGATGTGAAAGTCTTTTGAAGGGAAAGGTAGAAGCTGCAGAAAGGAAATCCACACGTTCAAGAGTCTAGGGAATGTGGAAAATGGTCCTAAATTTTAGCTGCAACTGGCGGTCCCTTGTTGTGGAAAGACAGCATTACTACAGGGACTTAAAATAAATAGAAGAGAGCAAAATGCACTTTAAGACCGCATTTTCTAAAGTGTGTTTCTAAGAATCCTAGTCCGGGGAGAAGGTCCTCGGGTCAAATAAATTCTGAATACGCAACTCCTACCCTCCACAAACCCCTTGGGGAGATTTATGACACACATTAACATATTAGAGCTCCTAGATGCCCGTCAGTAAAAGAAAGCCCTTTAACTCCCTGTTGCCCAAACTGACTTGCGTGGGCAACCGTGCCTCACACACAAACACGGAAACAACTATCCAGAGAAGGCATTACCAAATGCTATTGTAAGCTATTAAAAATGGCAGTAATGTCTCGTCTCCAGTTGGAGAGGCAGCACTGCTGAACCCACCATCCAGTCTTGGGTGGGTGGTCAAGTGCTTTGCAGAGTTTTATCCAAAATCCCCTCCATATTCTCTCTGCTCAACAACGTGCATTTGTGAGACAGCTGGCCAAGGTGAAAGGTTAATTCTGTGGCCATGAAACTCAGCCCAGCTAAGAGACTCATATGAGGGTTGAACCTTGTCACCTTGGCCCCATTAGCTCTAACCAACTGAGCTGACTAGCCCCCGACATTAGCCTTAGTTATAATCTCTGTGGGAAATAAAAATGGAAAGGCACCAACACAGGGCCTATGGGCTTCAGTGTATAAACTTCAGGACTTTTTTAAAATAATATTTGAGATGAAGGTATGCTATTTCACCCCTAACAGGAAAGAAATAGTCAAGAGGTAACATGATATGACCTCTGGAGCTGGACTCCAGTGGATTCAAATCCCTGTTCTACTATTTAACAGCTGTATGACCTTGAGCAAATTACTTCACTTATTTGAACCTCAGTCTCAAAATCTGTAAATTAGGATAAATCTATTCCATTCCTTAAAGGATTATTATGAGGATTACGGGAAATGATTTACGTCAATGGATTTAGCACTTATGCCTAACACGTGATAAGTATCGATAAATATTGGTTATTATTACTACCTTTAAAAAGACCGAATCATCTCGGAAAATGCAGCTCCCTCTCAAGTTAGCATGTAGAAAATGCAATTTGGGGATTTCTTTTTCCTGTTCCATTCGGTATTTTTACCTTGTAATTTCTCAGAAAATACGCCTCTTCAACTTTTACTGAAAATCTCTGCATGTGGTGGAGATGGCCTCGGTCAGGGTTTTGCCCTCGAGAACAAATTTGTAAATTAATAATTTCGGTAGCTAAAACAATATGATTCAGCTAGCTGAAACTCATTATGCTGGTATACTCCCAGGAATATATTTCTCAAGGGAGATACGCCCAATATAATGCTACGTGACTGCGAGGTGTTCGTACTCGGCCTAACCTCATGCTGCCCACCAACAGGGTAACGGTTTCCTACCACGCAGCACAGGAGGAAAAGGGGAAGCGGGGGAGAGAGAGACCTGGGGGCACAGGGAGTGGTAAGCACCTGGGAGAAGGGACTACAGGGCACAGGGTAGGAACAGCTTGCCGCTTGGATCAGGCACAGACTCAGGCGTCGAGAACTGGCCTAGACCTGTTCATATGCTGAATCAGCCCCAGGTTTGGAGACCAGCCACCGAAAAGTTGACCGGGAGTCACACAGCAACAGCTCCACAGGCCAGTACAGAAAGAGACTACGCCAGCCTTGGGATCCCTGCTCCCAAGGTGCATGTGACCATATTGCACATGGTCCTGGGGTCTGTCAGCTCGGGACACCCCGGTGAGAAGGGTTTCCATGGTGACCACCTGGAAGGCACCTCAGTGACCAAACACAAGGACCCCTCGCCTCCCCAGGCTCCTGGCTCTTAACCTCCAAGACCCTTCTGGGCATATCCGGCCCTGGGGGAAGCCAGATCCCAAAGTCAACAGGGTGTTCTAGTCGTTCACAGGAAGGCCTGTGGGCTCTCCCTCCCGCACCTTCCTCCACTCCACTCCTCCTCCTCCCTCGTGACAGGTCATTTGTAACTGTCTCGCGGGTTTGACTTCGTTGTGGTGGGCACAATTCAATGCTGTTCTAACTAACAGAGTCCTTGTCCGGAAAACAAAACCACACAAAAGTCAGTCTGGCTACTCTGGCTGTGTTTAGTGACCACTTCACGTCACTGCCTCGTCGACCCAATCAATGGTGCCGCAGTGTGGCTGTTAATAAAGCTGGATAAAAACAAATTGATCACAAAAAAGGTCAATTTGGTACCTACCATTTAGAAGGCTGGCGTCTGAACGCGTGTCATCTGTGGGGGATCAACGCCATATAAAACCAGGAATATTCCACCTTAACAGTCATTTGCCTAACAGAAGGAAAAATTACTCCAGAAAAGTCCTGTTATTGATCCATTACTTTTCTATTAGGGCAGAGAAAATTAGATACGGAGAAAAAAAAAGAATGCATTTCGGGTTTTTTTTTCTTTTTTTTTTTCTTTTTTTAAAGTTTATCTATTTATTTTGAGAGAGAGACAAAGAGAGAGGTAGAGAGAAATCCGGGACTCATAGCGCAGTCTGACACGGGGCTTGAGCCCACGAAACGTGAGAGATCGTGACCCGAGCAGAATCCAAGAGTCAGACGCTTAACCGACTGAGCCACCCAGGCACCCCAAGAACGAGTTCGCTTTTTAAAATATTCCTTGTGGTTATTTGAAAGATTATTTCAACCACAAGTAGAAGTGGAAATAAGATGGTCAACAAGACCACACTAACCCATAGATTGTTAATAAAAGGAAAGGAAAGGAGGTCCAACTCAACTCTCTTTCTTATTTTCTTCTTCTTATTTTTTTAACCCTTATTTATTATTGAGAGACAGAGCATGAGCATGAGCAGGGGAGGGGCAGAGAGAGGGGGAGACACAGAATCCGAAGCAGGCTCCAGGCTCCGAGCCGGCAGCACAGAGCTTGACGCGGGGCTCGAACTCACAACTGAGAGATCACAACCTGAGATGAAGTCAAATGTTCAACCGACGGAGCCACCCAGACGCCCTGACCCTTTTTCTTATTTGAAAACCACTGGTGACTCCACACAGAAATCCTGTCCATCAACTTCCTTTGGCTACCTGGGAAATCTACAGTTTGGAGGAGTCCTCATGACCCAAGAATAAAGGGAAAAGTTGAACGCCACTTACATAACGTAGCTGACGTGATCAGGGAAGGCAGCCCAAGCCACCCACGGGTCACGGCCTACCAAACCTGTTCGTCGTCACCATGAGCATTGTAAGGAGGCCCAATTTAGACCTGCGGTTTCCATGAGCTGCCTCTACATTTCAGAGGGTGAAGATGAATCCCAAGGGCAGTAGAAGAGCAGACTCTTCACCAGCCAGTTGGCAGAAATCGGTTTGCAATGTCGGAGGGGCCAGAAGCCACAGGTCGACAGAAAGAAAGAGACCCGTAAGTGGGGGAAGGGGAGGGAGCAAGTGACAAGGAAAGAAGGGAAGAGACAAGAAAGGTCCAGTCGAAGGAAAAAGAGGCGTAGGGGGGACCGACCTGACTGTGTGACCCTGAAATTCCGATTGCGTGACCCTGAAATTCCGAAGGCAGCACGGCTAGGAACGGGACGAACCACTGTCCTGAGATGTGCATCCCAAGCCTTCAGGATAGAATAGGCCTGTGTCTTCTGGTCAAGACCCTTGATCCCTCTCTGCTTCACTCTGCCCCTTTACCTAATGAGAGGGGTTGGAATAAACGGTCTCCAAAATACACTCACTCTCTCAGTATGTCTGTTGTGCTTTTGTGTACTGGCTCACACGAGGAGGGCCCAATCCCTGATGGCCCCAATTCAGGGAATAACAGAAGTGTCCCTTGCTTCCTGAGTGTCAACAGGGGCAAAGAAACGTCCTCAGTTTCTTCTGTTCTATGCCTTTGTTTCCCCCGTCAGACATCCCATGGCCAGAGCCTCGGGAGTTAATGGAGTTTCCTCACCGGACTCTACTTTTCAAGGAATACATGCCGGGTCTTCCCAGGCTTGGGTGCCCACTGGGATCACCACCCCAGGCTCCAGGAGAAGAGAGAGAGAGAGAGAGCCTGAGAGGCAGTGTAGTGGCAGCACCCGGGGACCTCCAGCACTAGACCAGCACATGCTCTGTAGACATCTGGACTCAGACTGAGACTTTGGTCAGAACCTAACACGGAGCCTGGTTTCTTTGTGTCTTCCCCAAGGCAACCTCACCAGAGACGGAGATGAGACCAGGACATTTATATCGTTGTCACCAAAAAGTGCGTATATGTTCATTTATTAAAACTAAGAAGGGGGTGCCCGGGTGGCTCGGTCGGCCGAGCGTCTGACTCTTGATTTTGGCTCAGGTCACGATCCCAGAGTCGTGGGATCGAAACCCACTTTGGGCTCTGCATTGAGCATGGAGCCTGCGTAAGACTCTATCTATCTATCTATCTATCTATCATCTATCTATCTATCTAATCTACCTAATCTACCTATCTATCCATCCATCCATCCATCCCACTGCCCCTCTCCCCCACACGTGCTCGCTCGCTCTCTCTCTCTCTCTTTCTAAAATAATAATAAAAGAATATATAAAAATAAAAATAGTTAAGGAGCACTAACTATATATATAACAGGCACGGTGCTAGCTGGTGGTCCGGGTCCTGGGAGATCCCGGGGCTCTCAGGGACAGACAGACACAGACTGTGACGCCAGCAGAGTGCGTGAACACCAGTGCAGAGACCCATGTACCATCTAGGGAGACCCTCAGGAGGAGCCTGGGGACAGTAAGAACAGCTTTACAGCAATCCGGAGATTTGAGCCGGTCCTCCAGGAAAGAAGAAAAATTTGCCAGGTGGCATGGAGGTAGGGAATGCATTCAAGGAAGAAGACGCACTGCAAGGGCTAAGAGTCAGCCAAGGGTGTTACCTGTTCTGAGAACAGTGACAAGTTCAGTGCCGTTGGCATGAAATGCTCCCCTGGACAATCCAACATGGCTTTCGGTATAAATATCTAGGCGATGGCCTCAGACGGCTTGCCTACAGGTACGGTAACAAAGCAGTTCGGGTCAAAAATCGCAACACGAGTGACACCTGCGTGGTTCAGTCGGTCAAGTGTCTGACTTCAGCTCAGGTCACGATCCCACAGTTGGTGAGTCTGAGCCCCCATGTCCGGCTGTCTGCTGTCGGTGCAGAGCCCCCCTGGCTCCCCTGTCCCCCTTGCTCTCTGCCCCTCCCCCACAGCGCGCGCTCTCTCTCTCTCTCTCTCTCTCTCAAAAATAAATAACGTTAAGAAAAATTGGAACGGGATGCCTGAGCACGAGCCACTTAAATCTTTGAGACTAACCCAGAAAGAAAGAGGAACCTAGGAGGAGAAAATACATTTGCAATCTGTAAAAATATTTCTGGAAGGACTTTTTAAAGGAAATTCTCATACGGTATTCCCTACATGCCAAGCACTCTTGGAAGCACTCTGTATACACTAACTCATTTAACGTGCCCAATAACCCTGTGTGAGGGACCTATTATTCCTCATATTTAACAGACCCAAGGTTACACGCGCACCTGCCCGAGGTTAACCCACCCATTAATAACGGGGCCAGCACTGGAAAGCCGAGTTGCACTTCAGCTCCAGTCCTCTTTAACCACAAGGCTTTCCCACCTCTCTTGAGCCACAGGCAACAGCCACCTCTAGGAAGCCAGAGAGACTGGGGACGTGGGGACAGCAGCGGGAGGCCCAGCACATCTCTTCCCCACCTAGGCCCTCGCTCGGAGGGAGGGCCAGGTAAACTTCACACTATAGAATCTTCGGTGCCTTTTGATGCAAAACAAATGTAAATATAAAAATGCGACTATTCTGAAATGTTTAGGGTACAAGTACGGTCCACAAAAAAGGCCACAGGCAGCAGCTGGAGGGGAGGGAGTCCCAAGAACCCAAAGGCCCATCAGCTCCCGCCAAGTGGATCAGCCAAGTGCAGGGAGCAGCTCCGGCACAGCAGGGGAACCAGGGCCGAACTCCAGCCTTCCAGACTGACTCAGTCACCAGGAAAGCACCCCCCTTCCCCACCCCCCCCCCCCCACTCCAAAGGCTTCTCTTTCCTTTCTACTGTCACTTCCTAGTTCAGTCCCCGCCACTGCGCCCTCAATGGCAATGCGCTGGAAATTAAGACAATGGCAACGGACCCCAGCAAGACAGCTCTAAAGGGGCAGCCGCCAAGCCTCCTTCCACAAGAGCACTCCCCGACAAGAAAGGTTGGCTCCGGCACCTGGAAGGGGAAGGGCCAAGCAGAAAAAAGCCGCACTCCTCACTGACTCAACTCCGGTGCAAGCCCCTTCTTTCCCCTCACCGCCCCCCCACCTTCTTGAACTAAGAGCCCATCTATTATACCACGCCATGGTTCATTTCAGCAAAAATCAACTAGCATTCTTCTGACCTGGGGCAAAAAATTCCCTCATTGAGATCCTGAAAAATAACATTACATCATGTTGCCCGTGTCAGGTTTATAAATGGGCCAGGGGGAGGCTGGGGTGTAACCGGACACTATCAAAACACTGGCCCTCGGAGAAGAAAGAGAAGAAAGGAGGCATTGTTGCAGGCTGTCAGCTCCCCTCTTGCTGGAGGTAAAGTGGGAAGCAGGGGGAAATGTTAGTGGGAGGCCGGGCACACCGTAGGCCCTCCCTCACTCCAGCTCCCAAGTCAGGCAGCCCCTCTCCAAAATGGGGTTGCCTCCATTTCCTGTGGGGTGCGTTAACCCTCATTTCTATTCCTTTGGCAGAGTGGACGGCCGACCTGTAAGTAATGTTTATTCCCATGCCTCAAAGCCAACAAGCAGTTCGGTACAGGATGGCACATCCAGGGGACATTTTTTTTTTTTTT
>NW_024412470.1:8029527-8038265 GCF_014898765.1 Herpailurus yagouaroundi
GGGGGGGGGCTCCGAGACCAGAAAGTGACAAAAAGACCGTGGGAGGTTATGAAGCTGGGACAGACCCCACCAGCCAAAAGTGCTGGCACAAAGATTACAACATTTTCATGGATAAAAGGAGAACAGAAAGGATTTATGGTGAGAGAAAGTTCAGAAAATAGAAAGCAAGACAAATGTAAGCCAGCCTGACTGGAGACAGAATTCATTCTGCTGGTCAAACATCTAATTTGCTTTTCTCTTTTCTTTCTTCCGCAGCTCCGGGCTCAGCTTGGAAGGACAGGGGAACATGCAAATGTGTGGCCCCGAGGCTCAGGGGCACGAGAACCAGGTGACTTCCTCCACCAGCCCGGGCCCCCCGCCCCCCCAACAAGGGTGATGCAGCAGCCCCAGGACCCTCCAGGACCACAGGCCCAACTAAGGTCTGTGCCGAAGCGGAGGGACACAGAGATCACTTGTGTTGCTCCGGGTACATCCTTGTTTCCACCAAATTGTTGCTAATCCAATCATCACTCCACCAGGAACTTAACCTCTTACAAAAGCTCTCCCCACCCCACCCCACCCCAGCCCAGTGCCTTCTTGGCCTAATCCACCAGCAATTAAGAAAGCGGGCCCTGCGGACCACTGGGTCCCTGGTTGCTAAACTCTGCTTTTATGTTACCCTCACCACGTTTTCTTTGGAACTCGACGGGGACCCCCTCAACTAAAGTGGAATGGGGCCCCATGGCCCAAGTGCATCGCCCTTCAAAAGAGCTTTCCCACAGAGCCCTGGAACCAGCCCCCTCCCGGGTTCAAAGGAGGGAAGGGGAGGGGCCGAGGACCACCCTCCAACTCAGAGCTTACATTTCCCTCACAATTCCAGGCCCTCGAGGCTCCCCTTCTGCGGGAGGCTCTTGTTGGCGCCAGAGAGGGCTGCATTAAGGCTTGCAGGCCGATGGCAAGCGGGGACAAGGGGGCAGGGGAGGCCACCGAGGTGGCAGCCATCCGTTGCCTTGGTACTGAACCCAACAGAACAAAAGGAGCCACACAGGGGCAGAGGGCTGGACGTCGTGAACTTGCGCCAACCCTTGGGTGTCTCTGTCCCCTTCTGGGACTTGCCAAGAAGCATCTTCTCCGACACCCTCAAGTCACGGGACCTCCTTCTCTGCTGAAGAGGCCCAGGCACTAACTCCCCTCTTGTTTTGCCGTACCCCCCGCTGAACTTACAGATCACTTTTCAGCGAATGAAGATGGGGTGCCTACTGTGCAACAGTCACTGGGCTGGGTGCTGGGAATACAGTGTGAGCAAAATCGGGATGGTCTCCGCCCCTAAACATGCTTGCCTTCCTTCCCCCCCCAACCCCCCCCCTCACTCCCCGTTTCTAAAGCTCTTGCCAAATTCAACAGAAAGGGTTTAGGTGGTTCCATGAAATCCAGGTGGCTCACAGTGATGGCCCAAAGGGCAAAACCCTAGAAGACGCTGAGCATCTCAGAGTGCCTGGGGGATGGGGCCTGGGGGGGGTGGGGGGGTGGGGCTAGGAGGATGGGGCCAGGGAGGCCTCAGGTAGCCAGGAGACAAGAAGGGAATTTGCAGGGATAGAAAAGGGCTAACAAAGAAGGAAGCGAAAGGTACAGGAACATGAAGACAAGGATTTTTGGCAATTTCCCTCTGTGTTTTTCAGACCGTAAAACAGGTCCCACCATGCTTCTGTCCCTAGAGGTGTTCATGTCTCTGATTAACAAGAAGAAAGTACTCGTCCTGGGGCGCCTGGGTGGCTCAGTCAGTTAAGCATCTGACTTTGGCTCAGGTCCATGATCTTGTGGTTCGTGTTCCAGCCCCACGTCGGGCTCTGGGCTGACAGCTCAGAGCCTGGAGCCTGCTTCAGATTCTATGTATGTGTGTGTCTCTCTCTGTCCCCTCTCCTGCTCGCGCTCTGTCTCTGTCTCTGTCTCTCTCTCAAAAATAAGCATAAAAAAATTTTTAAAAAGAAAGAAAGAAAAGAAAGAGAGAAAGAAAGCCTGAGTCCTTCTCAAAATTGCCCAGCATGCTGAAGCATGGTGGAGTTACAGGGAAAGGCCACGTCCAACCGACACCCCTAATTTTATGTTCTTAGAGACTCGGTCTCTTGTTCTGAATTTATCACTTTCTCAGAAAAAAAAAAAAGTGCCAGGAGAGGCCTCCTGAAAAGTCAGACGCCTCTGTCCCTAAATTTATTTTTTAGTTAATGAGTAAAGGGGAATTTATTGTTTGAAAAAATGTCTGTTTCATATCAACTCTTTTTCCTTGTTTTCCCCCAGACAGTGGAGCTCCAAAGAGACCAAGAGCAGATGTTTTATATTTCAGGAGAGAGCAGTCTCCCTCAATTCCTGAAGGATTCCTGGAATTCTTCTACTTAACAAAAATTAGCTACAGAGAAAGAATCATGAATCATGAATGGGAGCCCGGGAAGCCTCCGGGAGCCAATCATTTCTTCCTCCTCCCGTCACCCAAGGGCTGTCTGGTGCCTTGTGGGTTCCATGGAAAATCCTCTGGAAAGAAGCGAGGCATCAGGCTCTTCCAGTTACTCCAAGAGCAGGGCCATGTTCTGTGATCAGAGAAGCCGAGCCCAGCGCCATACTCTCAAGAGCTAGAAGCTGGAGTCAGACCTGTGTTCTGCCCCCAGCTCAGCTTCAGGTTTGCTACCTACTCAGGTAATAAACATCTCTACCACCTCATCTGTCCCATAGAGCGAACCACCTATGACCTATGTCTCCAGCCAGAGATCATACAAAGATCGAGTGAGATGTGAGCGTACTCTACTAAGTTAAGTACTTATACAAGTGAAAAGCATTTGTATTGTAACCACGGACATATGGCGTTCTGTTTACAAGGACTTTGGGCCGACCGGTACACGTCTGCACGCATGGATGGGATTAGCAGAGGCACAGAACACAGAGGCTGACCTCCACGAGGCTCTCAAAGGCTGCCCATCCCGGGTCGGGTCCCTTTACTACTCCTTTTAAGGCTGTTGCAAGCTTTAACCATTCAATATTGATTCGATAAACATTTATTGGGGATCTGGCACAGGACGTGGCCCGTATTGGGTGCCCGGTAAATATTTGCTGAATAATGAATGAACGAGGGCCTAATGCAGAGATGAAGAACTACATGGCAAGTTGCCACCAGCCTCTGCTCCTGAACCCACATCAGAAAACCATTAATGGAACTAAGGCGCTCTTCTCCGAGGACCTTGTACTCAGCTCAGAATTCTCAGACTTGGCACAGGAGATGAAACCTCTTGGCCATTCCTGACCTAGGCACAAGGATAAAACACACCTTAACCCTGTGTTCATGGAGCTCACAAACTCATGGGAAATAGACAGTAAATTGACAAACGGAACATAATGTATGTTAAGGACAGAAGTTGGGGAGTCCAGAGCAAGGCCCTGGCACCCCATGATGTGGGTGAACTTGCAGTCCTCACACTTGCCTGGGCTCTGAAGGTGAAACTCTTTCCAAGCGATCCTCCTGCCTCTCTGATAACCCTTGTCTAACCCTCTTCGACCCAGCCCGCATATGTTGGCATTCTCGGTGTTCTTCCCTGGTCCTCTCACATTCTACACAGACATTCTTGTACCCTCACACTCCTCCCCCCATAACATCGGTTTCTATTTACATACTGATGCCCCCCACGTTCATGTCTCCAGCCCTGACCCTTCTCTGAAGCATATTTCCAGATGACCCCTGGACTTGAGTACCCAACAGGCTACCCAGCTCATCCTCCTCCCTGCTCTGTTCAGCCTCAGCCTCTGAGAACCTTGATATGCTTCAAGCATTACTACTGAAGCCTTCCAAACTGGGAATTCTTAGCTTTGACACAACTGGAGCCCGGGATGGCCCTGGACTCTGGCCATCACGATCACGTGACTCGAGGCCTCTGCACATGCTGTGTACTCAGCCTTGGATACACCACACACTCATTCTTCAGCTACGCCTCTGCATCCCTCAAGATCTACTGAAACTTGGTTCTAATGTCACTCTGGCATCCTTCCCCCAAACCTCACTGCAGAGTCAGTTAGACCATCTTCTGTAAATCAATGAGCTTGTAAGATTCTGAAATCCCTCTCGCTCATCAAAAAAATTAAGTTATAATAAGGCAGTATGAATGTTTATGCAACGTATGTTATACAAAATCTGCAAATGCCATCAGTCCCCACGCACAAATAAAGCATTAACCGTCTCCTTCACTCATTAAGTAAATACGGAGTCCTTGCCATATGGCAGAGAATGTTCTAGGTGGCAGGACGGAGCAATGAGTCAAAGTCTCGACTATCACGTAGCTTATACCCAAGCCTCAAAGGAACGGCTCAGCCACACACCGAGACGCGTCTTCAGCTTATTACTAAGAATTCTTTCTATTAAAGTTTAATGCAGTCCTCTCTAGAAGTTCATTTTGTCTGCCAAGTCCTTTATGACTATTACATATGGATGCCACCGTCATAAGCGGATGGCATAAGCAAGGGCTCACAGGACACAATAAAGGGGCCATGTCCACTCCTGATGGGTTATGGCTAACTCATTAGACCCTGTGACAAAATGTCAGCACCAAGTGTGGGCCTGAATGACAGGGCATCGCGGTACACAGGAGGCGTCCTGTACAGGTGTCTGGTGAATGAATGAATGGATGAGTGAATGAATGAATATTAGGATGGAAGGAGCCTCAGAAATCTGTAATCCTAAGAGTAATGAGCACACCGTGTAATGACCATAAAGCGCAGGCAGGTAAGAAGGCAGGCTGTGCACCAGCAAAGCCTCGTACAATTTCTAGAACCTCTGCACTCCTCGGTTTCCTCGTTGCTAAAATAGGATTAAATAAGGGGGTGCCTGGGTAGATCAGTCCGTTGAGCGTCTGACTTCGGCTCAGGTCATGATCTCACGGCTCGTGGGTTCGAGCCCCGTGTCAGGCTCTGTGCTGACTGCTTGCTCAGAGCCTGGAGCCTGCTTCAGAGTCTGTGTCTCTTTCTCTCTCTGCCCCTCCCCTGGCTCATGCTGTCTCACTCTGTCTCTCAAAAATAAATAAATGTAAAAAAATAATAATAATAAAATAAAATAAAACAGGATTAAATGAGATCATGTACAAAGGGCTTTGCACTACGGCCAACAGTACGTGTTTAAGATGATCATATTATTCCTTCCTAGCTACAGTCCAGTCACTGGACTGAAAAACAGGCCACATGAAACTTAAAACTCCAAGCGTATAAGGCAGATATCACCGGGAAGCGCTCTGTCCCCACGCTGGGGGGATAGGTCGGTGTTTTCCACACAGCCTGTCACAAGCCCTCTATTTGAAAAGAAACGGATTTCTGGAAAAGTTAACCACACTTTGCACAAACTCGGAAGTTTGTTATCTCAACAGAACCCACTACCTTCCATGGTCCCTACGATGCCGCCTAAAAAACACGCGTAATGAGACACTGAATCACACCAAGGCTTCTTCTGGAAACCCCTAAATATTTCGGTATCTGTTTCTGAGGGTCCATATTTTCAAGTAACGGAGTGTTTCACACAAAGTGCGACTACCCCTCACGCAGGTAAAAACACCCCAGCGCCGTGAGCGGAGGCCCTGAGCTACATCTGGCCAGCCCCTCCAGGACAAAATTGCGTTATTCACCTCTCATTTTAATTTTTCAAAGCCTGAGACAGAGCTGAACTTTCTCCACATTCTGTTTCACTTAGGCAGTTATTCAAAATTCCTCTCTTTTGCAAGCAACCATTCCGAACCGGAATGGTTAAAGAGAAAGAAAGAAGGCTGAAAACACAAAGACAGAAAAGGAAAAACAGGGAAAGGGGGGGGCGGGGGGGGGGGAAATAGCACGAACTCTTTTGGCCCTGCCTTGTGTAGAGAAAAAAAAAACGAAATGCTGCTTTCCTAGTCTCATTATTCCCGCTCTGTGCCTAGTGGCTACTTTTAGAAAACTCTGGAGGGTGGGGGCGGAGTGGGCTGGGAAGGAGGAAGGAAAGAGGTGAAAGATAAGGAAGGGAGGTAAGGCAGCTGCAGAAGAAAAGAAAGGAGGGGGACACGAGGCTGAAACCTGACACCCGGGCACTCGGGCCTGCCCCCGGCCTTCTGGACTGAACACTCGCCAGCCCGGGGAGGCCCTCATGGAGGCCGCATACATTCAGCCCCTAATTTACAGCCGGTTAACAGCAAACATGCTACAAAGTACCTTTGGGGGCCTCTGAGGACAGAAAGGAATCGGGGAGAAATTAGGTGCCTGGAGAGCTCCCCTCAAAGGCAAGGGCCCTTTCGTGCAAGTGAGCAATTTAGGGACTTGGCTGGGGGGGGGGGGGCGGGGGGGAGAGGTGCGGGGGCGGGGGGAGCAGGTCAAGTGGAGGAACCACGGGGCTGGTGGGACCTCGGGGGCTGGTGGAGAGGGCTGGGGTGCCCGGGAGGGAGGAAAGGCGCAGGCTTTCTTGCCTGTGGGGCCGCGTGTGGCTGCGGGCGAGCGCTGTGCCTAAGTGGGCGACACCCACTCTTCGCCATCAACCAGACCCTTGTTCGAGCAATGAAATTAACAAGAACATCAAAAAATACAATACAGTAAAAACCCACGAGAACAACCGGGGCCCGGGCGTTTTCCTGGAGTGCTAAAATGGAGACCCACTTCCAGAATAGGGCAGAAGCCTGAAGTTTGCCCCCAGCTGCAGAAACTGAAACCCGGCTGGGGGGCGTGGGGGCGTCATGGTTTGGAGGGTGGGCCCCTTCCTGGCAGTCCTTCCTTCTCCTAGGCTGTTTCTCTCCAGCCCCCACTGTACCTGTGTGTGCTGGGAACAGCACAGGGCTTTAACTAACCAGGGCCTGGGAACTGGTCGGGCAGCTTTTCTCCGGAGACCACAATGAACAGTGGCTGGGCCAAAACGCAGGCGTCCGAGAACCCCCTTCTCCTCTAGCAGCCGGGCGGACCGGGGAAAGAGAGGCTAAACAGATTACCTTTTAACTAACAGCTTTACCTAAACGGATTAACAAGGGAGGATTAACTTTCAGAGCCACAGAGCGGCCACCACCGCCAGCAGCCAGGACGGGGAAAGAGCCAAGGGGGGTGGCTCCCTGGAGTCTCCCCAGAATGGGCCCGCTGCAAGAGGAACCCCACAAGCATCTTCAGCGTACCCGACTGCAGTGTATGAACCCTCACGATCTTCAAGGAAATGCAGTGAAAGCTCAGGGTGAGGCAGGTGGCAGGGATGGGGAGAAGGGCACGTGCTCCATGGGGGCACACGGATGCCACACCACGTCCCCCAAGACTCACCCTCCGCCCGGCACAACCTCAAGTCCCGCATTCCCATCCCCTGGGGGAAAGAGTCGCGCATGCTCCCCTCGCCGGTGACCCCCACAAATGTGGCAAAACCTCCGTCACCCTCGCAATGAGCTTACCTGCCAGGGAATGAGGTTTCCTCCCAATCCCCTTTAACCACAGGTCCAGTGACCTCCTCCTCTCTCCTTTGCTTTATTGTCAGCATAGGAGTCTTCTCACCTCAAAAGGGGGTGGCTATCGAATAAAGAAATCCCTGCCGCATTCTGATTTTCCCACGGCAGAGAGATTCCTGATTTGCGAGAAAGGCAAGCCATTCTTCAGGTGCGGAAATCACTCCCGTGGCCCCGTCAAAAGTGATCCACTGGGATGGCTCCAGTCTGGGATCCACCTGGGATTGCCCCCGAGTGTACTGTGTGACCGGAGACGGCCCGACCGAGTTAGGGATGGAGTCCGTGGTGCAGGAACAGGTCCACGGCAGTGTTAAAACACTGCTTTAACCAGTTAAGCTACACTGCTCTAAATAGGCATGGTGGTGTCCCGGTCAATAGGAAATTGCTAGAAGCCCTGTTGGCTTTGTGTCGAGAGAGGGAGTACAGGTTGACTTCAGTTAAAAAGGAATAAAACCATTTAGGTCCTTAAGACTTCCGTCATTTTAGTCGAACACTACACCTTGGCTTTTTTTTTTTTTTTTTTTTAAGGACAGTCCTGACTCACACATTCTACCCCAATGTCCCCATAAATACACTCACAATTATCAGGCCCAACAGACTAAATTGAGATCTAGGAGACAGGAACACCATGCCTCATTATTCAGCATCAGGCGAGGTACTTCAGATTGCCAGGGCGATTAGGGTCTTTCGCACTGCCCCCAAACTGGCCGCTGTGAATTAAAATTTGCTTTGCAAAAGAACCGCTCATGAGGTCTGAGTTGCATACACACACTGGCTTCAACTTTTGTTGGCTTGTTTCAAAAGAGCACAGAAGCTTTTTAAGAAAAGGGGAGAAATGGGGGATGGGGGTTGCACAAAGCCTGCTCTTTGCTTAGCAAACGAATAGGAAAAGTAAGACGAAGAAAGGACACCCGCCAGGATGTACCCCCAGTCTTCCTAAACTCCAGCAACAGGCTTTTAGAAAGGGTGCAGCCCATTTCGTCCAAGCTGCCCCCAAGCACTTCTATGAGAGCAGGGAGACAAGAGACAAGTGTCCTTCCAACCTCCAGCATCCCGGCTGGAACACCAGTTGTCCCCAACTCGGCCCGTGTCCCTCCCCCACCCTGAAGGACAGCCCCCCTCCCAAGCTGCTTTTGTAAGTCTTGACCGGCACAAGAAAAATGATGGGTCTGAACTATCAACCCTTCCCCAGAAAGGACTAAAAGGGAGAGGAGGCCACGGACAAAATATTCACATGGGAATACTGTAAAAAAAAGAAAGAAAGAAAGAAAGAAAGAAAGAAAGAAAGAAAGAAAGAAA
>NW_024412470.1:8038275-8120775 GCF_014898765.1 Herpailurus yagouaroundi
AAAGAAAGAAAGAAAGAAAGAAAGAAAGAAAGAAAGAAAGAAAGAAAGAAAGAAAGAAAGAAAGAAAAAAGAACAGCTAAGCATTTGCCCAGCAGTTCCAGACGGGCCTGAAGAAAGAGAAAAGAAACATAAATAGAAGCAGGAGTGGGCGAGCAGTAGAAAGAGACTGGGGTCAAGCTCAGGATCTATTAAGAAAGAATGACACAGTTCAGAGAAAACCGGGAGTTCACGCTGGCGTCAGAGGAGAGCGAGGTTGGGGTGGAGAGTGGTGTGGGACGTGAGATCTTGAGGGACGGGTGGAAGGAGAAAAAAAGAAATCAGTTGGTCAGCCTGTTGACGCTTCTTTGCTGAAAAACCAGGAGGAAAAAGACACAGAAAAGGGAGGCCCATGCAGAGGAACACTACTTTGCCTATGGGCAGGGAGGGGCTGGTGTGGACCCAGACCAGGAGTCAAATTCAAGCTCAGCCACATACCTGTTGAATAACCTAGGGCAAGTCACTCCACCTTTTGAGCCTCCATTGCTTACGTGAAAGGGGATAATGATACGTCTCCTTCTTACCTCCAGGTGGTTTGAAAGGTCAAATCTGATAACATAAATGAAAATGTGCTATGAACTCTACGGTACTGCACAAATGTCAAGGTATGAGGTTCTTTATGAAAAATGTGGCTGCCCAGGTAGCCCTTCAAAACGTCCAGAAGGATAAATTTTTTTTTTTTCAACGTTTATTTTGGGGACAGAGAGAGACAGAGCATGAACGGGGGAGGGGCAGAGAGAGAGGGAGACACAGAATCGGAAACAGGCTCCAGGCTCTGAGCCGTCAGCCCAGAGCCCGACGCGGGGCTCGAACTCACGGACCACGAGATCGTGACCTGGCTGAAGTCGGAGGCTTAACCGACTGCGCCACCCAGGCGCCCCAAAACGTCCAGAAGGACAAAGGGGGCAGAAGGGAGCTGGGGAGGGAGGATCCTGCTGCCCAGAAATGATAAGACAAATGGCAAAACCAGACATGAGCAGGTTCTCCGAGGACTTCACCACATAGTGAGGGCTCTGGGCATTCAACTAAAGACCACTTGGCACTAGTCTGCTCATTGGAAAAGTCTGGAAATTAAACTAGTTCGCCTCCAGCAGGTGACTCTTGTAGCTGCGAGAGTGCATGGTAGGCGTCTGTGAGGGTTGGATAGGAGAGATACCCAAGGATGACAACAGACAATGGAAGGCTATGGCTTAGGCCCTCCCCATGTGCCCTTGACCCCGCCCAACTCCAGTCTGAAATCCTTCTCTGGATTCTACCACACTGTAGGAAGGTAGGGAGGAGAAAAGAAGGGGGAAAGGAAAAGAGAGAGAAAGAGAAACATATTCTTATTCTACTAGTCGGGTTAACCAACCAAACAAACCAAAACCAGAAACCCAGAACTGGGAACCCTACAGAAACGTACGGCAACAATTCAGATCAGTTTCCTAAAAGGCCAAGGCTTCTTAAGTGCCCAGTTAACACGCTACAAACTAACTCATCTAAGGAATCACATAGCCACAAGACCCCAAAACCAAGGTCATGAAAAGGCCATTCCTGAAGTCCTAAAATGTGGAAGAAACTTAAGGAATTTGTTAAGGAAAAGTACGTACATGTCCTGGCTTCAAGGACACACCTTAGAATCATCATCACTGGGGACAGCCAAATGGGTACAATGGTCCATATAATGAATTGGGAAACTCTTGCTTTGGGGTCAACAAATTTGGAAGTATGGTAGACAATTATCGCTGTGCCCCTCCCCAAAACTCCTTTATGATGCCATCGTTCCAACAAGTCAAGATTGTCTACCCCTTCAAAGAACTATGTTGTATTTTCCAACCATCGACGCTTGATATCACCATCTACCTTCTAAGGGGACGACCGCCTTCCCAGCTAGCAAACCAACTCTATTCCTTCCAGAAATGACAGGGAGAGGGGACGCTCCTCCTACCTGGCCCTATGGGGCCACATAAACCCATCCCAGCTGAAGGAGTGAAGTAACCGGCAGTACACAAAATGTAAACATGACTGTGAAGTGGTGTTTTCAAATTGTTAATTGCAATGACCATTCCCCCAAACGAATCTTACCCTATTGGGCAACTTGTACCAAAAAAACATAGCAAAATAAAGACCAGCAAGAACTCCTATCTCGAAGCCTGGGTCCTGGAGCATGCCTTCCTTAAGCCCCAGGACTGTTAGGAGCACAACTAAAGACAGATCATTGATCCCAGTCAGGAAACCAGCCTCATATCCCAGACGTGCCACTTATCTCCCGTGTGGATGTGTCAAGACACTAAACTTCTCTGAGCCCCGGCTTCCTCTTGAATAAATTTTTTTTTAAATGTTTGCTGGGGCGCCTGGGTGGCGCAGTCGGTTAAGCGTCCGACTTCAGCCAGGTCACGATCTCGCGGTCCGTGAGTTCGAGCCCCGCGTTGGGCTCTGGGCTGATGGCTCAGAGCCTGGAGCCTGTTTCCGATTCTGTGTCTCCCTCTCTCTCTGCCCCTCCCCCGTTCATGCTCTGTCGCTCTCTGTCCCAAAAATAAATAAACGTTGAAAAAAAAAATTAAAAAAAAAATGTTTGCTTATTTATTTTGTGAGAAAGAGAGAGAGAGAGAGAGGACAAGCACATGAGCAGGGGAGCGGGAGACAGCGAGAGGGAGAGAGAGAATCCCAAGCAGGCTCCAGGCTGTCAGCATAGAGTGCGACGTAGGGCTCGAACTCACGAGCCATGATATCGTGACCTGAGCCGAACTCAAGAGTCAGACGCTTAACCAACTGAGCCACTCAGGTGCCCCAAGATATAGACTTTTTTTTTTTAATTTTGGAGGAGTTGAGCAACATACACGTAAAAAAATAAATAAATAAAAGCTTAGAGTTTAGTATGGAAACAAAATTAGCGTGCCCTAACAGCGGTCAAAATAATAACACCTTAATTCTCTGCACGCTATCATGTAGTTACCATTATTCCTATTTAATACGTAAGAAAACTGGAAAGTTAAAGGCTGTACCTAAAATGAGGATGAATGAAACAGCAGCTTCTATCCTACAAACAAGCACTCTCTGCAGTAGACTCAAGTTTTTCCCAGATCATGGGCAGGTCTCTAATGATATCACAGTGATCCTGAAAGGCATCCAAGAATGCAAATAGTACATGGTAGAAACAGATCCTAAAAATGAACCTGCATGTCAATGAAACGCAACAACAGCCAACGTTTTCCCTTGTATTTGTTCTTCATAACTCAGTCTAGTACTAAAACTGGCCTGAAACAATGGAATGTCTTTTACTGGAAAATTCTACTTTCTCTTCTTCTAATCTATGTTCAGGGTGCCATATTGGACTCCGCCAAAGCCCTGAAAATTACAACCTTCAGAGCTAGCTTGTCAGCCGCATTTCCCTAGCATGTATTTTTCTTAGCCAGCCCAGGCTGGGTGTCTCTTTCTGTCATTTTTTTCTTATGAGCCCATTTGCAAGGACAGAGTCTAATTCCATGTTCTTTAGAGCGCCCTTCATACTGCTGTTGATTAACACTAAATAATAATGATGTTTATAATAATGGCTGTCAATAATCATAACCATAACCATCATCGCCATAAATAAGATTTCCCACTGGTGGTTTCTTGAAGCCGGTGAATACACAGTGACCGTATCAGTTTGGAGATCACCTCCTAAAAGCAAAGCTGAGCTGGGTGGTGGCAATGAGCAAATCAATCCCACATAACATGCCAAAGGTGGTGATTAATAAATGCCTCTCCTTCTTCTTCTTCTTCTTGCCCAGGGATAGTGAGAGGGAAGTTCTGAGCAGCAAGGACCCTGTTCCACTGAAGGGAAGTAAGTCTGCTCGGCAGACGTACCAGGGGTTTCTACTTCCCCTAGACAGGCTGAGCAATCCGAAAGGTCTCTCTGCTACTGGAAAGAGTACGATGTACCTTTGGGGACAGGCATGGAGCTGTCTGAAAGCCCACTGACAGTGGGAGCCCTCTCTAAGCCCAACTGTAGAGTGTAAGAGAGAAGACGTAAAATTGTAGCAGACACCAGGTTCTTTTGTCTTCCTACTGAAGTCACTTGAGTGCAGACGGTACAGTGAAAAGAGCTCAGAAGGCAGACTTGCTTCATTTCTGCCACTTATTCCTCATAATTCTAAGCCTCACTGCCCTAACCTGCAAAATTTAACAGACCGGATGTGAGTTGTCCAATAAGGTAAAAACCAGCCACGGTTGGCACAGAGACCTTGAAATGTGGCTCATCTGAACGGAGATGTGCTCTAAGAGTAAAACACATACTCAACTTTAACGACTCAGTCCAAAAAAAAAAAAAAAAAAAGAAATGTAAACTCTCCTTTATAATTTTAAGTCCATTACGAATTGAAATAATATTCTAGATATATTGGGATATTCTTGGAATTAATTTCACCTGTTTCTTTTTGCCTTTTTAAACATGGTAATTGCAAGTTGTAAATTTTCTATCTGAATGTAACATACCTCTCCTTCTCAGTACTGGACGGGATGATCTCTAAAGTCTCCCCTGCAGCTTTAATATTCTGTGTTTCATTCTGCGCTTCTGAGTGACCTTTCCTCAGCAAGTTAGTAACAAAAAAGGATTGAAATCTTTTCCTTACAGAGATTCGATTTCCTTATCTCTGAAATGGGGATAATGCCACATTTCGGGGGAGATGAAACAGGAAAGTGATTTTAAATTAATAAAGTGCTATGCAAATTAGGTTACTATAATCATCGCACTGTCCTATTACTTTCCAGGAGGTCCTACCCAGAAACAGCAACCTGGAATACAGGGAAAGGAAGGTGGGAAAAGTAAGGTTCCCCCAAAGGGAGAGAACATCAGCTTAACCCTAAGAAAATCAGGAGCTGAACCTCTCAAAAGCAACAGAGACCTAGGGCCATCGCGCGGGGCCAGGGAAGAAACCAACACGGTGAAAGCAAGGGCCCGCTCTGGGCACAGAAAGCACCCTGATCTCCTTGGTCCCCAAGGCACAAAGCACTTTATCCTTTACAGGAGACCGGATGGTATGCACCGACCTAGCAAAAGCTAAAAAAGAAGAAAACCAGCAGTATTTTTACAAAGTAGTGGCCACTTTCCATTATTTATTTATTTATTTATTAGCCCTCTCAGCAACTTTTGGGGGTGAGCCAAATACCCTCACGTTTACAGATTGAAAACAAAACAGAGAGGTTAAGTAACTTACTGTGGTCATGCAGCCGGTAACCACGAAGGTGGAATTCACACCCACGTCCGCCTACCTGATCAGTCTTCCCATCAGGAAAAAAGGGGAGAGGATGTGGGGCCGGCTTAGTACTTCTAACCTTCACGGGTACAGCTTAATTCTTCTGAAGGAGCCCTGGGATCTGGGGTCCACCTACCATCCGGAAAAATCAAAGTGCAACCACAATTGCACGATAATTGTGTCTGGATCTAGAAATAAGTAGCCTGGGTTTAGAAAAAACGTTAAGGGCTGTGTGTTACAGATGCTGGAGAAGTGTTAGTTCCCAGGGCGGGAAGGAGAGAGGCACCCGCCGGAACCCAGGGCTCAGGAGAAAACCCAGGAGGAGTCTCCATCAGCAGCAAGGCAAGTGGGGGGCCGGCTGGGGCAGGTTTCGGGGGGACTGGCATGCCGCAGGCAGCAGCAGACCCCACTCAGGAGCAACGGGCTGGTGGGAAGGAGGGGGAATCCCTGAGGCAGAGAGCTCAAAGCAGAGGAGGAAGATGCCCTGACCTCTGGCCGGCCCCCTACGGCCACAGATCCTGCACTGCTGTCGAACGTCCTGTGTGCGGGTGCCACACCAATTCCAGAAAGGTCGTGCCCTTCCATTCCCCCTGAACCAGGCTGGACTCGGCCGCCCTCGTCAGCACCTGCTTATCCTGATGGCACTGGGAAGCGGGGCTCGCAACCGCAGCCCCGGCTCCTTTCCTGACCCTTGAGAAGGAGGGGGCCGTCCGGGGACCATCGTAGCTTGGGACTGTGGCGCAACTGGGCGAACTGGCAGCAATGGAGAACTCCTCTGTGAATGCCTATAAACTGCACTGAGGAGGCTGGCACGGGGGTTTACGAGCTGGATGAAGTGTTCCTCTCCCGTCTCCTAGGACACACGCTGGACTCACACGGGAGCTCCACCTAGACTCTCGCACGGAGACCGGAGACCGTGAGCCCAGACAGGATCTTGTGAGCTAGGATTCCCTGCCACCCTCTCTCCGAACCACCACTCAGCTTGAACAAAGACCCTCCTCCCCACCTCCCTCCGGCTTCCCAACCCCCACCCCCTTCAGCTGCCTTCCCCCAGCCACATTAACTACTCAGAAACCCAGCCACCCCACTCTAGACTTACTCAGGAATCACATTCTTAGAATAACTCATCAATTATACCTGTCAACTTGCCAAGAATACCACAGGGGAGGTGGAAAGTCTAGACTGCCTCTAACTACAGCAGCACAGCACCCCTCTTCGCAGGGGCCCCCCACTTTCTGCCAATGGCCTTTGCAAGTTCACAAGAAACAAGGATCCGAGGCAACGCAGGAGCGCAGGGGCTGGAGTGTAGATCGGGTCACCAAGCTACTCTGGAGCCCGGGGTGGCGCACGGCTCTCTCCCCGTCTCCGCTTGTAGAGGAGGAAAACCCGGCACCAGTCTGCTAACAGGATGTTCCGCCACAAAAAGCCTGGGTTAGGAAACGTTGAAGAGAAATGTCACCTTACTACTCGAATATGCACACAAACTCGTCGTCAATAAAGGCGCTGCCAAGGAAGCGCCATGACAGACACACTTTTTAATTAATTGGCAAGGATCATTAGTAATTAAAACATCTATTGGAAAGTTGATTCTCCTAAGCAGGATAAATTCCCCCGTCACCATGGATGCTTCTGATACAGTTAGAAAGTCCTCTTTTTGTCAACCTGTGCAAAGGTAAGCGCTCGTCGCCTGCAGTGATTCCGGATCCCACTTCTCCAGGGTCTTAATTAAGAAGGTTGTCCCTCGCTTCCCAAACCCTCCGAGCTAACAGAGCGATCCTGCAAAAACACCACCGGGCGCGTGCTGTATTTCCACGATAACGCACACGGCCATCGATGAAGCTGGTCTTGGGCAAGTTATTTTCATCAGCCTTTGCTTCAGTTTCCTCACTTGCTAAACCGTGACCATTTCCACCTCTCAGGATGGTCGTGTGGATTACCGGGGCTCATGCACAGGTGCACATACGAAATGCACACAAAACACCAGACATGTTAAGACGTGTAAGCATGCAAAGATTTTAATTCACCACCCACGGCATCCCTACGAGGAGTATAGTTTGTCTGTCCTTTATTTGGTTTACAATTTATTTAACAGAGCCACAGCCAGTAGGAGAAACAGAACCCAAGGCGTCCTGACTCCTTAGATCCATTACCCGTTCGCCCCAGTGGAAAGAACACCTGATTCCCCTCATCACCCACACTGAACGGCTGGCGGATAGCACCACCTCCGGGAGCCACGACGTTCACCACGATCCGGACTAAGGGGAACAAGAGGCGATAGGTCTGGTCACAATGCCAAGCAAGGTTTCACGCTACTGTCCTCTCCCTGCAGGCTCGCCCAAAATGGCACCTTGCAACTGAATTTCCTCCTTACCAGTTCAGGCCCCACTTTTCACTCCCACCAGCAGCTCGCTCACGGGGCCTCAGCGGTGCTGACCTCGGAGGCACAGGGTGGATGGAGCCCGGGAGCCACGGCAGGATCAGCGGTGCTGACCTCGGAGGCACAGGGCGGATGGAGCCTGGGAGTCATGACAGGAGCGTGTGAAGCAAGCAGCGCAGGAGGGCAGGCCCAGGGCCTCGAAGCACTAAGGAAACAGGGAGCAGTCCCTACTGGGGTCAGGACGATCACAGCACTGCCCTCCGTTTGGCCTCCTTCTTCCTGGTTAGAGCTGGCTGATGTATTTCAGGGAGCGGTCACTACAAGACCTTGGAAAAGTCACTTCACCTCCCTGGCCAGCCACCCCATCCTGGGAACGGGAATCCAAAGAGCATCTGTCAGGCCCCCTTCCCGTGGTGACAGGTGGGTAATATCACCTCCACCCTAAATACCTCGCAGGGATGTGAGAGAATGAATGAGCCAGCATTACAGCCAATATTCGACTCTCCGGCAATAAACAACTCACCTTTTGGAGGTAAACGGGCTCTTTCCAGGGCACCAGGGGATCATTTAGCACTCTGGAAGCAGTAATTCGCTCTATGGTCCTCTGGTGTCCTGAGAAGTGCAATCCACCTCCAAAAGGTGAACCCTTAACTCCCAGAGAATCTGTTTCCTCACAGTAGGATCAGAAAGCTTCAGCGTTTTCCGCTTTAGGAAAAAGCACCCCAGCTATCATTTTCCGGCCTCTTCTCTGCTCTCCACTCCCCCCCCCACCCCCGCCAGCCACGTCTCCTTACAGCATCCCCCCCCCCCCAGACCCTCCTCCCTCCAACAGAAACCAGATGAAGCCTTCGGCAAACGACTGGGGAGCTCGCAGTGTGTGCCTGGGGACGCTGCAACAAAAATCCTTCTCCGAGGCTTGTCTGTCGAGGGCCCCGGCAAGTTAATGGGAACCCACGGCCCCCTCTCGCCCGGCTGGGTCCTCAGCATTTGATTCCTGTCTGTCACTGAGTGATGAGGACAAAGGGTGAGGAGTCAGGAAAAGGTCTGCGCCACTTTGTTCGGAGTCTGGATGCGAACTTTGGATGAACTCTTCATCGGGGAGGGGGCTGGGGAGGCAAGGGGAGGCCAGGGAGGAGAAATCCACACAGCTCAGGCCTCCAAAAAAAAAAAAAAAAAAAATCCTCTTTAAACAACAAGAAAGGAAGAAAAGGGGGTTAGGAGGGTAGAGGCAGCCTCCCTCGGCCCCCTTAGGAAAAAAAAAAAAAAGGAGGGCCCGGTGGGGGGACAGGGGGTGTGCTTAAGGAAACAGAAGGCCGGGGCTCGACGCAACAAGGCTGCCGGGCCCATGCTGTGGGCTGCTGGCCAAGAGCGAGTTCTGCAGTCTCCCCCTCCAGCCGGCTCTCTTTCTCCCTCTATTTTTTTTCCCCCCTAAACTAAAGGGAATTCCTAATAAAGCCACAGCAGACTCGCAGAGAAGCACAGGGAAGGGAGAAGGAGCCTGGGATGGGAAAAGACAGACCAAACTGCTTGCTTTTCCGAAAACCCCCAAATTGCATCTATGCAGTTGTGCCCGTAAAATGAGAGCACGCTTCGCCCCACGACGGCGCACACCCAAAAACGTTTCGTGCTGAGTCTGTGTCCCCCTTCCCGCACCGGGGTGCACGTGTGGGCTTGCCTGTGGTGCAGGCCGGCGGCTTTTCCTGGGTGACCCTCCCCCCCCCCCCCCCCGGAACCCTGTCGTTTCTAAACAAGGGCCATTAACGTACAGTTGGAACCATCGCAAAAGCCAAGTTTGTCTTCTTTGTGTTCAATAAAACCCCGCTAAAACTCCTTCACCTCCACTTACCATCGATTTTCCTATTGTGCTCCACAGGCGTGTGTCTCTCACTCATCAGACTGTCTTTCATTCTGCGAACCTCTCTGACCACATCTGGACGTGAGGTTTTTCAGCTCCCGGGGATGGGTATCCCTGCTTCCTTCAATTATTTTGCGCCCGCGTGCAATCGCACAGTCACTTTTGGTCCGGCCTCGGCCCTTTGGTCTCTGCCTCGAGAGTCTGGATTTCAGTTCCCCCCAAAATCGGGTGTCCGTCCCAAGCACGGGGAGCGGAGAGGTGCCAAGGCCTCTCCTGCACCCCCGGGGCTCTTTCCCCTCTTGACCTGTATGGAAGACGTGAACTTAAATGACTTGGTGGGGGGGGGTTCACGCTCCCAGGGCTGCAAGAGGGGGCGCTGCGGCCAACATCTGGCAGTTGGCTCCCCACCCCTCCGGGAAGCACCCCCTGGGGTGATGTGTGAGGCTGTCCCCCCATCTCCCCAAGCACCAGGGCGGGCTGCTGTAAATGGCAGCTCTGTGCCTGTGTCTCAGATTCACAAAATCCTATGTGACAAAGACGGGCAGATAGATGGGCCAACGAGATGGCCCTTCATTTATCTTCTGAGGGACTAACTCCATGCAGTTGCTAAGTGAATCTATGTATCGAAAACCTCTCGTTTTGCATTGCTAGGAATAGGAAAATAAACTCCACACAGCCAGTAAGTGTGTGTATGATGTCCTTGCTCTAAGAAAATCAGACACACAGAGATCAACAACTACCGAGAAAACAAAGAGGCAGGTGAACCGTTGATATTCCCATTACAAAAAGGGCTCTTTGCCCTAAAAAGGGATGATCCAAGCCTCGCCTGGAAGAGGCCTTATTAATCACTCAAATCGAACCCCTTCACTTAAAGAGGAAGCAGGCAAGACCTTGAGTATAAGCAACTTACCAAGTCAACACCCTGCATAATGCCCCTCCCGTGTCCCCTCCACCATACACACGCTTTCATAAAGCTAAGGAGTATACTCAAATAAGGCACACGGTTTTCAAATAGCATACACGCACGCACGCACGCACGCATATGGGGGAAAGACACCGGCACGTCTTACCTGAAGACACAGCTGTAGTTGTAGCCTGGCCCAGTGCGTGAAGCCAGGAAAGGTGAAATAGGGATACGCACACACAAACCCAACCAGCCAATGAACCACACGTGCCATTTCCATTGCCCACATAGTCCTGCGCTCTCCTTGGGCGTGAGGGGTGAGGGTCTGTAAGGTTGACACTCAAGTTTTCGTCCTCCAGATACAATCCTGATGGACCGGTTTTCTCTGTGGGCAGGTAACCTCTATTCTCCAGGTCCCTCCGTGGAGAACGGTGTCCCCACACCGGGATCTAACTCCCAATCACAACCCTCTGTCCCACCCTCCTGGGATCTCGAGCTTCATATCCACTGCATGCCCCACCGATGCCAGGGTCAACAAGATTTCTGAATCCACGCCATGTCCTAAATCGGCCCTCCGCGTGCCTGCCAATCTGTGGCTTCTTCCTCTTGCTTCAATTTTCAGCAGGTTTGAGAAGAAATCTTGAAGCTGTGGTGTGAATTGGTAACTTACAAAGCCTCTCGTACCCACAGCTCCCTAGAGATTCGCAACCACCGTGGAGGCGGACCGGGTCGGCCCGATGAGTGTCATCAGTGCCCACACAACAGGTGAGGAAACCACGCATCCACCAGGAGCAAGAGCGGCAGGCTCCCTGGGTACCATCTACTCGATAGTGCAACAGGCCACTAATTGTTCCCCTGCATCCGAATGCCGCTTGCTCCGCATGGGCATGCATGTTTCCATTTTGTTCTGGAAATGAAGAAGCAAAAACATACGTTCTACTCAACACTCATCACACGCCTAGCGCCATGTCTGATGCTTGTTCTTACACCTGGGATGACCGTAGCATCTTCGCCCACGAACAATCTCCTCTGGGCCAGCAATGAAATACACACACGTGCATCTTCTGCAGACAACACGCTTTGTGTTTCTTACGCCTATCTGTCTGGACCCATTAGCGCATGGTCTTTCAACATCCTAAAAAATGCTCTAAGTTCCAAGGGCTTCTAAGTACAGCAGCTGTCTTCTCCGTGTAGATCAGAGCTGGACGACTGGGTTCCCGGGCAGCTTTTCTCCCTCTTGTAACTTAGCATCCCAGGAAGATGCCATTTGCTGAATATTTGACCGAACAAATAAATCTCCATCTGTAACCATCCCTTCCTCAAGGAATGTTCTGGAAAATGTGTGAGACTAGAAATTGAAATTTATTTTGTTTATTTATTTATTTATTTATTTATTTTTAATTTTTTTTTTCAACGTTTATTTATTTTTGGGACAGACAGAGACAGAGCATGAACGGGCCAGGGGCAGAGAGAGAGGGAGACACAGAATCGGAAACAGGCTCCAGGCTCTGAGCCATCAGCCCAGAGCCCGACGCGGGGCTCGAACTCACGGACCGCGAGATCGTGACCTGGCTGAAGTCGGGCGCTTAACCGACTGCGCCACCCAGGCGCCCCTTATTTTGTTTATTAATTGCACACAGGGGAGAGTCCTTACTCAAGGACAGAACAACACACGAGCATTGGATGTAAAGAAAAGAGTCTCCAAAGCAAAGTGCAAAAGTGTCTCGGCTAGACAGGCGCTGTCGTTTGTTCCCCTGATGCCCCACTTTGGGGGAGTCCTGGCAACTGCAAAGGTCATAGATAAGAAGTCTTACACAGACTGTGGTTCTCAGACAGTGGGATGGCCACAGAAAAGTCAGAGGAACCGGTTCCAGTGGCTTCCAAACCAAGCCAAAGGAGACCTTCTTTTCTATGAACGTACAGTCAGAAGATGTCAATAGTAACCTGATGCTACATCACGATGCCCACGGCATTTCCCTCACTCTGTCTCATCACGTGGGCATTTTATCATCTCCCAGCATCACAAGAAGGGTGAACGCAGCAGAGTAAGATATTCTGAGAGGCAGAGACCACATTCCCACGGTTTTTATTACAGAATACTGTTAGAATTGTTCTTTTTATTGTTGGTCATTATTGTTAACCCCTTACTGTGGTGAATTTATAAATTAAACTTTATCATAGATATGTACAGGGAAAAATACCAGTTTTTTTAGGGTTCGATTCTACCCAGGGTTTCAGGCATCCTCTGGGGCTCTGAGAACATACCCCCATGGAAAAGGGGGGACTGTACTGGTCCTCAAGGACCTACTACCCTCCTCAAAGCCCACCGTGAGATTCCTTGCCTAAGACCACCCCCCTCCCACCCCCAGCCCCAGGAGAGGGCTACATAGCAAAGTCGCTAAAACAAATGCAGGACCCTACATGGGTCCTGTTCTTCAGTCAGAAACATTTGAATTGCACTGGGATTAGGGGAAGGATATCCCCAGGGAGTGACCCTGAAAAGTGACAGCCCCGTTTGAGATATCACAGACTCTGACTAGGAATTTTCAGTGGGAGGAGGGGACTGGCGGGGAGTGGGGGGGCAATTCTCTCTTTACTCCTCCCCAAGGACAGGTTTAAATTACATGTGCTCAACTGGAAGGGGGGGTGGAGCATGCCCAGAGAGCCTCCTATTCAACCACTTCTCCTGCCTCAGGGTCTACAACCTTTTCTGCCTTAATAAAAAAAAAAAATCCCACTTTGAACGTCTTGGGCTTATTTGTTATTTCCTATTATTATTTAATGGAGGAGTCCTTTTCCAACATTTTGATTGATCTGATGGGAGGAAACGTGGACAAAAAGTCATCACAAGCAAACTGGTGGCTTGATTTTTGGGAGAGGGCAAAGAGAAAAGAGGAGGCTTTACAGATGGGGAGAGACCGGACCAAGTGAGGATGGGCTGGAATCTGAGCCACTCGCTAGAGAAACAACTGCCCTGCCTACTTCGCCTACCTACACAACCCCAGGAAGGTTGTGTCTGGCCAGTTTCCTACATCTGATCGTCACTTGTCTTTACACGGTTTCTCATGTCTCGTCTCGCACACTCTCCCCCAACCCCCGTTCACCCCACGATACCCCGAGCACCCTTCACCCCTCCAAGTCCCACATCATAACTCGGAAAACCCAGACTCAGAGGAGCCATTCAAGAAATGCCCCCGTTTGGTAACAAGCTGATTCCAACCAGAACCTCTTTGTGTCCAAACATGGGATTCGGAGCACTTCACGGGAGGGACCCAGGAAAACAGAAGATGTCTTCTTCTCAGACACATCACAGAAGCGCCCACAGAATACTCAGAAATGAGCGCGCTCACAGCAGATAGTAGCAATTTTGGAAATAATTTTTTAAGAGGCTCAGTCTGAAAATATAAGTAAGTCCAATTTAGATTTAGATGAATTATCTCTGACTCCTTTTTTCTTCTTTCCTTCAACCAGTATTTGTAGAGCATCCTGTATTATATACGTACATATACGTGTGTGTGTGTGTGTGTGTGTGTATGTGTGTGTGTGTGTGCACCAAGCACTGTGCTAGCATGGCTCACTAGTTTACCATCTAGGAGGAGAAGCTTACAAGCTTAGAGAAAACTGGCATCGTCTTTTTTTCTGGAAACAGCTGAGAGCACGCTGTGGGCGAAGCACTAGGCTACATTTAGGTCACCTTCACGGCCCTGCTCGATGCTGCCCTGAAGCCCTCTCTTGGTTTGCTCCCAGTGGTAAGCAATCTGAGGATTAGATCCTGTCTCGCCTCGCCCATTCCAGACACCCTCTGCTTTTCAAAAGTTCCCGTTGAGCTACTTCAACTTTGACGAAACACCTACACTCGTTCCTGTTTTTGCAAACTGAAAGAAACCCAAAGAGGACTTTTGCTTTTGCGGAAAAAAAAAGGCAAAAGGCGACTGATTTGCAGTGAGGGTTACATGAGGCAGGGTGCCCCCGGCCAGCAAGGAGTGCCACCCAGATCCTTCCTGGGACCCACACTCATCCGGGACTCTGACCTGTGTCTGTGAGCACACGAGCTGCTTCTCCACATATCTTGCACATCCCCCTAGCAACAGGTGTCCTAAGGTATCAGAAAAGCCTAAGAGAGTCTGGGAACGCTCAAAATTTTTTTCCATGCAAATTGATGGTAATCGTTTCTTTGCTTTACGCCATTTCAGCTTATGAAAGGTTTCACAGGTCATTCTACCTTCGGACGGAGGGGAACCCGTATGCCTAGCTTAGACGTGGCTGATACATGTTTTTTTTGTTTTTTTTGTTTTTTTTAATTTTTTTTTCAACATTTATTTATTTTTTGGGACAGAGAGAGACAGAGCATGAACGGGGGAGGGGCAGAGAGAGAGGGAGGCACAGACTCGGAAACAGGCTCCAGGCTCCGAGCCATCAGCCCAGAGCCCGACGCGGGGCTCGAACTCCCGGACCGCGAGATCGTGACCTGGCTGAAGTCGGACGCTTAACCGACTGCGCCACCCAGGCGCCCCGATACATGTTTTTAAACAGAAGAAAGAAAAAGAGATGGGAAGGGAAGCAAGCAGGTAAAAAGTCTCTCTTATTAGTATAGTAATGAATGTCTAAAACCTAATAACACCAATTTTTACAAAAAGCCAGATGTGGCAGCCATTTGCTCTTCCAACTCTTTATTTCGTAAGTATGTCCCAAGGATGCTTTGTTCTTCCAGCCTCAGGACCCATGTTTTCTGTGCAAGCCAGTCACAGGGATGGCAGTGGTGGCCACCACTCCAGCCACCCGGTGGGGGATGGAATCACAGAGTCTCCCCATCGAGGCTGCCTGGTCAAGTCAGGAAGTGGGGCCCCACTCCCCGCCCCCAGGTTCCACCCAACCCCCACCCACCCCAATCATGGAGACCTGGGGTTCAGGGAGGTTGGGTTAGTCAGCCCAGGACCCTCTTTCCTATTTCCTATTATTACTTAATGGAGGAGTCCTTTTCCAACATTTTGATTGATCTGATGGGAGGAAACGTGGACAAAAAGTCATCACAAGCAAACTGGTGGCTTGATTTTTGGGAGAGGGCAAAGAGAAAAGAGGAGGCTTTACCCTCAAATAGGACCCTCTTTCCTAAAAGAAAATGGAAATGAGAAAGCAAATCTTCGAGACAATCTCCTCTCTCCTCGGTCAGGAAACTCTCGGGTGCCCTCATCATTGCTGTTTCTGCCTGCCTCTCCTGGCTTAAAGACCCCCACACAAACTCCAAGGGGAAAAGCCAGCTGCACCGAGAGTGTATTGTAAGCGACTGTATACTCCGTTCCATAAAAGAGAAAATGCTCATGCCTCTATTACATAGCACTTATCCAGCCAAACTCCGATGTACCTATTAAGATGTACCTATTCCCAGGCGACCATAAGTAGCCTCGAGGGCAGGAGCTTTTGACTGATCCCTCTTTTTAGCAGCGAGTACTCACTGAATGTTAATAAATGGATTTGTCTCCTTTTTGGATAAACAGATAAAACAGGATTTCAATTCAATAAATATCAACTGAGTATCTACTGTCTGCTGGTCATATAAGTCCCGATCATTATTTTCCAGAAATGCATTAGTCTAATGAGGGAATCAGATCATAAACCAATAATTATAATAAAGCCTATTGAGTGCGGTGGGGGCATTCTATACAAAGGGCTATGGTAAGATATGAAATATGTTTATCATGTTGTAGAGGACAACATCTATCACATTATTTAGCATCCTCCTATTATGAACTATGGGAGAAATTTTGCAGGAAGTCAAATCCTGATTCATTTTCAATACCAAATGCCTTGACATTTGAAACTGATCCTGTTTCCCTTTTTGCTTTTGCTGCCAGGGAGCAGAGAGTTAAATCTGTAACCAGCTCTCTAGGATCTGGACTCCATAGGGTTCTAGACTAGTTTGATCCACAGTCAGAAGCTATTTCCTTACCAGCAAAAGGACTGGGAAGTCTACAATGAGAAAGGATCGTCATGCATGCAATTTTACACACTAACAGTCCCCTGCACTTTATTTTCAACCATAATTTTCTCTTCTATTTTCCTCATTTATTTAGTAAATCTCTTCATTTTGCTTATCCTTTTTGGTAAAGTGCTTGAGTTCCTCTTTGAAATGATACGAGCAATACATAAATAAGTAAGATCCATAACGGGTTCTGTTGCAAAAAATAGGAGACAATTTCATCCCTGAGCACGTAATCATCCACAAAAAATGAAAAATTCGTACAGCCATAAGGAAAATGACAGGAAGGAAATATAAGCATGGGAGAGGGGCGGGTGGGTGCTTATAATAGACAGCAAGCTAGGATAGTAAAATTAGTGAATTCTTCTTTTCTAAAATTTTCTTTAGTAAGGTCTTCCTGGCATTAAAACATTTCCTAAACAATAAATTTAAACAGGGGATATACCGGGGCCCTGAAGTGGCTCAGTAGGTTGAGCGTCTGACTTCGGCTCAGGTCACGATCTGCGGTTCATGGGTTCAAGCCCCACCTCAGGCTCTGTGCTGACGGCTCAGAGCCTGGAGCGTGCTTCCGATTCTGTGTCTCCCTCTCTCTCTGCCCCTCCCCTACTCATGCTCTCTCACTCTCTCTCTCAAAATAAATAAACATTTACAAAAAATTTTTTTGAATAAATAATAAACATGGGCTATGCCAAATTCTTTCTTTTTTCCTTAAACACCTGGGCAATGTGAAGATACTAAGCTTTGCAAGAGTCACTGTCACCAGGATTTTACCTCCACCCAGGTCCTTTTTTTTTTTTTTTCTTTTAAAGTTAATTTGGGGCGCCTGGGTGGCGCAGTCGGTTAAGTGTCCGACTTCAGCCAGGTCACGATCTCGCGGTCCGTGAGGTCGAGCCCCGCGTCGGGCTCTGGGCTGATGGCTCAGAGCCTGGAGCCTGTTTCCGATTCTGTGTCTCCCTCTCTCTCTGCCCCTCCCCCGCTCATGCTGTCTCTCTCTGTCCCAAAAATAAGTAAATGTTGAAAAAAAAATTTAAAAAAAAATAAAGTTAATTGACTTTTTTTTTAAGTTTATTTATTTATTTTTAAAGTTTTGCTAGGCAAAGTTCTCCCATAGTTCATAATAACAAGATTCTTTGAGAGAGAGAGAGAGAGAGAGATGGTGGGGGAGGGAGAAATGGGGGGGAGAGAGATGGGGGAAGAAAGACAGAGGGGGGAGAGACAGAGGGGGGACAGGGAGGTGGGGGGAGAGAGACGGAGGGGGGAGAGGGAGGTGGAGGGGAGAGAGACGAAGGGGGGGAAGGGGGAGAGGGAGGTGGAGGAGGACAGGGAGGTGGAGCGGGGAGAGAAACAGAAGGGGAGAGATGGGGGGGGCGGAGAGGGAGGTAGAGGATGTGAAGCGGGCTCCGAGCTGTCAGCACAGAGCCCCACACAGGGCTCGAACTCACAAACCATGAGATCATGACCTGAGCCAAAGGCGGACACTCAACGGACCGACCGAGCCACTCAGGGGCCCCTCCAACCAGGTCCTTTACACCAGGCTGCTCCGGGGCCACCCCACTCCTTGGAACACAGTTGTCCCCTCCTGAAAACTGAGAACATGCACTTCTCAAAACAAAGGGGCGGCTTCATTCCCACGAGTGGCTTTGTGGCTGGACACAGGAGACTTTCTGGTCTCACCAGTGCAACTTTCAGCTTAGAAAGCTGAAACTTGCAACTTAGAATCACCTGAGCACCCGGGGGCCTGGAGTGGGGCCACAAACGGGGGAGGCAGGACAGAAGGGACAGCAGGACCAAGAAGGGTGTGCAAGAACGAGGCACTGTGCCCTGCTTTATGCTCCTGTCAAAAACCCCAGGCTTCTGAGAGGGAACCAGAAAAGGTGATATACACCGAAGAGGGACAGTCAAGCCGTAGACCACCTATGAGAATAAGTCATGCTCATTGCCTGAAAGAAATCAGGAAGATTCTAAAAAGATAACAGGCAGAGGCCTAATAAAAATCAGGGAATAGGCCCAAGGAGAATTTTGGACTTCTCTCCTTTTACTTATGTTTTACAGTCAACCACAGCCAAGAGATAATTAAATTTATGTACCTGAGAAACAGGACCAGAGATGGGTAGAGCCAAGCTATTTGTTTTTTGGACAACTAAGTAGGATTCCACAGGATTTTTCTTGGAAGAATCACAATTTAAAGGGCTGTCACTCAACAGGAATGCGTATTTCTGCAGAAAAATCCACATTTCGTACAACTTTTTGAGGACCACCCGTCCCACGTGAGCCTCTCGTTACGTTGTGTGACTTTGAGGAAGTTCATTAAACTCTCTGCACCTGTTGCTTCATCTTACAAACTGGGGTAATAATGGCAGCTCTGTGTCTAATTAAGTGTTCGGGGCACATTACCTATTATTACCTCCGGAGAGAACTCCCTGCTCCACAGGGAGGTGAGGGAGCGTCAATTTCTGCTGACGTTTCCAATTCGGCTTCATCCAGAGATGACCCATCATCCTGCCCTTCCCCCGGCCTTCGGGTCACTCGGACAGGGTAAACGCGAGGAGAAAGCAACAGCTCCAACCATCCACACGGCCTGCCTCCCTTCCTCGGGCCGACAGCCAGGACAGACAGACCGTGCGTCTGCGGGTTCTGAGAGCCGGAGGAGCCTCCGGGGGCTGGCCTGTCCCAGCACCTGCACTGAACAAGCTCCTGGACCAGTTTGATCCAAAGAGACAAGGAGCTATTTCCTTACGAGCGGAGTGGAGTGGCTGGGCAGACCACGATGAGAAAGCCGTCACCAGAGTCCCAGAAACCTTAAGGAGACAGGGGGTCTAATGGCACATGGCCTCCAAGAGCATTAAGTTAACCCAGTGTCTCCTACCAGCAGGGAGGGAGAGGAAGAAACAAGGTAGCTGTGGAGGGAAGGGGATGCACGTGAAAGATGAATCTAACCATGAAAATTTAACTTGTTAAAATAATGACTAAAGAATGACAGATAACGCACAAATTGTCTACATGCATTTATTGAATACATAATAAATGTGTGTATGAATATATATAACTATATATGTGCACCGTGATAAAAATTAATTCCAGCTTCTAGAAGCATCACTGTTTGTCTCCCTGCTGGCAAGAACCCTGGAGCACAGAGGTAAATTTCACACTTCCTCTCCGTACTCTCTCAACACAGACCGTGTAGCTTAAACTACCCAGGTGAGCAAATGTCACAGAATGCCTATTCAGCGGGTGGTAAATTTCAGCCATCCCAGGGAAATGCCAAGTGGTCTCAGGTCACAAGTTTGGCAAATAGCAATTTGGGGGTGCGGGGGAGGCCCCGGTCGAGGCACGGAAGGGGTCAAAAGAGAGAGTGGAGGGGAGAAGGCAAAGCAAATGAAACCGGGCGACAAGATTTAGGGAAAGGCAAGGCCAGATGCGCAAACTCGGGACGCAGAACATTTCTCAGGCTGCCTACACGAAACACAGCAGCCTCTGAAGCAAAGCAAGCACGCTTCTACACGTACTGCCCAGAAGCGTTCCTGAACTCTCATCCAGAATGACCTTGACAGCCACACTCCTGGCCCCAAGGAACACATCCTATCCTGGGCACAGGACTTTCGGGGCAAGTCAGCTGCCTATGCTACAAAGATCCTGACCACGATTCAGGGCCCCCCCCCCCCCCCCCGCCATTGGGCTGGGAGCTCCTGGACGGTTAAGGGCCACAACTTGCACATTTGTATTTCTTCTAGGTCTCACATAATGTCCCACACAAGAAGTTTCCTAAGTATTTGCCCAAGGAACCAATGGTCCAAAGTAGGGTACAAACTCTGCAAATTACATCACGTCCTCCAGTAGGTCTAAACTGAAAATGTGTAACGGGCATTGAAAAACTAAAGCCAACCAGGACGGGTCTGCATTTTTAACTTTTTCACTATCCAACCCATGGGACCTAAGAGTCTTCCCCCAACGTCTCCAGAACCCACGGCACTCAAAAATATCTGGCCAGACTTCCTGAAAAACAGTTAGGCTTCCCTAACCTCCACTCAGGAAGGGCAACAGTCAGAAGGTGACATTACAGGTGAGGGATCCTGATAAGACCACCCATCTTTGCACACTTACGCCCACGTGGAGGCCGCCAGGGAGATGCTTTCCTCTTTAGGGTAAGCTGCGAGGAAGCGAATCCACGGCGGCGGCAGTTACCGAGATATCTGAGCCTGAACCCCCTAGGAGGGGAGGAATCCGTACAGTAAATGAGTAGGAGGATGGGGGTGTCCCAATCAGGAGCAGAAGGAAGCAACTGTTTTCACTCTTCACTGTTACCATTGCCGGTTTGAGCGTCGCTACTCCTATATTTGAGCTGTAATGTCGGTCACAAGCAGAAAGGGCACACCAACTCGCAGCCTCCCCAACAGCCCCTTCCAACACCTCCCCCGGAGTTAACCCGGACCAGAAACCCCTGCTGTGAAATTAATAATGGGCCTGGTAGTTGGTGGATCAGAGACTGGGCTGGGGCAATTCATAGAATTAATTCACGGATTTGGGAAGTAATGAGGGAATTCAACCTCTCCGACTTGTAGCTCTCCCACGTGCATTCAATGGAAAAGTTTCTGGAGGGTCTATTGCAGGACCCGGGGGTTGCTCTGCGGGGCTGTAACAGAGCAATAATAGGAAAGCACAAGAATCCATTTAAGAATAATAATCACACATCAAGAACATCTTTCCTAGTGTAACTTTCTAAGAAGAAAAATAAAGTAATACGGCTTAGGCATGAGCATGATGACAGCCCCTTCCTGCCTCGGCTCCAGTAGGCTGGGGGGCTGGGGGGGGGGCTGGGGGGGCGGGGGGGGAGGTGAGCAATTCCGTGTATGTACAGGCGGGGGGCGGGGGGCAAACTCCCAAATCACTTTTCTCTTTGCTTAAGACTCCCGTGAAAGACCAGACGCGTCGCCATATAAGAAAGTAGGTATGTCTGAAGGCCCCAAACCTTCTTCAAGTGTTCAAGGAATCAGACCTCCCTTAACAAATGTCAGGGCCGTTTAGGGTCCATCAAGGTTCTCTGGGTTAAAAATCCCCCCAGGGGAGGGTGCCGTGCTCCCTGTAACGGCTGAGAGACAAAGGAGACACCAGGGCTCCTGCAGCACCTTCCGGAGGGTGGTGTGTGAGTTCATTTCACCCGCACAGAGCACCGACGGGAACGTTTAAGGACGGAGAGGAAACGACACCGGGCCAACGGAGAAAAGACGCTGCAGATCAACACGCGTGCGTGGGAGCGCGCACACTCTCAGCCACGTGCTCGCACGCCGCCCTCTGCGTGGCACCCCTGCACGCAAAGCCACCGCCGCCGAGGTCTGCAGGCCTCGGGCACGTCGCACACCCGGCGCCCGGAAAGCGCGGGGGCCCCGCTCCCCGGGGCCAGGCCTCGTGCCCTCCAGCACCCTCACCGCCCCTCCCCACCCCGGGGCTCCGACGCCCCGACAGCGAGCGAGCGACCTGACCGGGTGGAGGGGGGGGGGGGGGGGGTGCAGGGAAGGGTGGGGTGTGCGATGAAGGACGCGAGGCGCCCGAGGGGGTGGGGGGCGGGGTCACCTCCCGCCACCTTCTCGGGGCCCCAGGGCGCGGAGGGGGGGAGGGGGTAGAGGCCGCTGGAGGCACGCCCCCGCCCCCACTGCGAGAACCCCCGGGCCGCCCCGCGTCCGTAGGGAGCCACCGCCCCTCGCGCGCCGCGGGTGGCCCGCCGACCGGCCTGTCCCCGCGGCGGCCCCGCATTTCCCTAAGTTCCCAAAGTTTTCCGCCGCCGCGCATCCCCCTCAACTCCTTGCAGACGACTCCGCCTTGCCGCGCACCACCTGGCGTGCGCGAGCCGCCCTCGCCCTCCTGTCGTGGCGGCGGCGACGGTCCCCACCCCCCCCAACACTGCGGGCCGCTCACCTGGCCGCAGGCCCCGGCGTCCCCCCACCCCACCCCCGCCGGGACCCAGTGCTCGCGCGCGCCCCCGCCCGCACCCGCCCCGGGCCTCGCCGTCGCCGGGGCTGCGGGGTCACGGCCACCCGCGCACGCAGGCCGCACAAAGGAAAAGCCAGGCCCGGGCTGCCGCCGCTTTGTTGTGAAGTGTCTCCTAACGTGGGCAGGGAGCGAGGCCCCGGAGCCCCCCGCGTGCAGGCTCCGCAGGAAGGCGACGCCGTGCACACCCTCCCAACCCGGAGAGCAGAGCGGGCCTCGCGGAGGGCGGGGAGGCCGGGCTCCTCGTTAGGGTCCCCGAGAGGCTTCCTTTGTTAGGGACAAAAGAGAAATGCAAACTTTCCATTCGATTAACAATGGGGATTACAAGGAGGATTCTCCTCCGGGGACGCACTCGGGCTCAAATCACCCGCAGCCTTCGCTGCCCTCGGAGAGACGCCCGCCTGCCCTCCCTCCCGGGCCTGCCAGCGCAGGCCACTAGGTAAACTTATTCCTTTGACCTACTGGCAGATTCAACCCGGTCTCAAAGCACAACAGACACAGAACTTCACGCACACACACACACACACACACACACCTGCGGGCCGCACTTCGTCTTAGAGACAGCCAAACATCTTTCTAAATACTCTCACTTTAAGTCTCCAGAAGCCCCCCTGAAGGGTGGGTGGGAAACAGGCCTTGTTTCAGCGTTTCAGCCGAGGCAAATGGGAAACAAGGAACAATGCACAATTCCAAGGTGAAAGGCAAACCCAAGTTTCCCCGACTTTTTCCTCCGGGCTGCGCCGTGTGAACTTGCACAGGTATACTGCCCTTCCAATCCTGCAACCACAAATCTTCGTGTTTTCCAAAAAGCAATCTCCAGCCTAGAATCCAACAGCTAGCTACAAACAGAAAGGATGCAGAAGAACCATTATTTGCCTTCGGTCATGGAGTCTACAAGGTGGATTAAACCGGGACTGGCCTCCAACGGGCCTTGTAAATGTGATGCTAAATACTTCAGTTAAAAAAAAAAAAATCACTATTTTTTTTTTCCTCTCCCGGTTTGCATTCTCCAATTCAACTTGACTGATGGGAGGTAGCTTTAACACCACCATAACCACTTTTATATGACTGTCTACAAAAGGGACGAGGAGTCAAAGGATAAATTAAAACTGCAGTAATGAAAAAGATTTTTATAAGTGCTCCACCTGCCTTCCATCCAAGTCTTGGGCAGGACTCATGTTGAGGCTCATGATCCATGGGATGTGGGGTCAGCCCTCTAGAGTTGCCCATTCCATGGATGTGGAAACCTGAGACTAAGAGGTTAAATGACATTCTTAAAATAACACACTTTGGAGGCAGTCAGCAGTGCACCTCAGAACTCCTGACCCTGACTCTGGGTCCTGCAAACTTTGTCACACCATGGACTCCTCTGGACTTGTCCCTTGTATTCTAACTGTAGGAAACAAGATGGCGGCTTCCACCTACTCATTCTCTTGTGGGGAACGTTTAAGATGTTGTTAAGGATATGGAAACAAATCATAAAACAATACGTTATGAAAAGAAAAAAGTAAAAAAAAAAAAAAAGAGAGTGATGAACCACCTCATCCTAGTTCTATGCCAAAAAAGAAAACAAAACAAAAGTTTATGCCAAAACCACCATTCCTTGGCCAAGCTGACCAATACGGAAGACCCGAGCCACATGTAAACCCTGAGCACTTAAGTATGCCCAGTCCACATTGAAGACGTGCTGTAAATATAATATACACAATGGGTTTCAAAGTCTTAGTACAAAAGAAAAAATAAAATGGCTCATTAATAATTTTATGTTGATCACATGTTGAAGTATTTTAGATATTTGGATTTAAAAATCTATTTCTTAAAATTAATTTCACCTCTCTCTTTTTTTTACTTCCTTTAATGAGCCACTAGAAAACCCAAAACATTAAATTTAAGGGGCGCCAGGGTGGCTCAGTCGGTTAGGTGTCCAGCTCTTGATTTCAACTGGGGTCATGGTCGACCAGTTTGTGGGTTCCAGCCCCCCATCAGACTCTGCACTGGCAGCGTGGAGCCTGCTTGGGATTCTCTCTCTCTCCCTCTCTCTCTCTCTGTCTCTGCCCCTCCCCTGCTGTCTCTCTCAAAATAAATGAACATTAAAAAATTAGATTTGAAGTTACCTATGTGTTTACCAGACAGCACTGTTTTATGGGATTCCTTTTCAAGAACTCAAGGACTGAAGGAGGAAAGTGCAGATATGCTGGGATACCTTCTATTGAGATTTGCCCAAGAGTCTTTTCCCCTGTTATACAGACAACCATTCAAAGCACGTAAATGCAGCAGGCGTCAGGAGGCATTTTGGTGAGCCTCTAAAACTCCTGGACCGACCTGCTAGAAAACCCAACCTGAACAGACAGAGCCAAACTCCTGAGTAGGGTGGTCAACACTCTGCCACGTGGTTTTGGAAAAAACAAAACCCAAAAAACAGTAGTTGGCATTTATTGAGCATACTCACTAGACTATATGCTTTGTATTATTGTGTTTAGTCCCCCAAATTACCCCACTAATATTATTATCTTTACAGTATAGGTGAGGAAATTGAAGCTCTGTTACATCAAATAACTTATTAATATTACACACCAAGCTAGGAATGGAATCCAGGGTGGTTTGCCTCGAAGTCCTGGCTTTCCCTATCATACAAGATTGCTATTCAAAAGTTGCCTAATCTCTTTTGCTAATTTCTCCCTTTCCAGGAACCTCACACCTGAAATTCCAACAGTAGAGATTCATTCCTTTGACTTAAATTTATCAAAAACAATTTTTTTTAGAGTAGGTGTCGATGATCAAAGAAGACAAAAAATACAGAACCTTAAACATGGAGGCAAAGAAGAGATCGCTAATTGGAGGAAAAGGTTGAAAACAATGGAAGGCCGGGGGTGCTAGAGACAAAAGGTGGTGTCATTTACAAAATGACTTAAGAACACAACACATGTTATGGGACTCCATTTATGTGAAATGCCCAGAAGAGACAAATCCCTAGAGGCAGAGGTTAGCAATTTCTAGGGGCTAGGCAAAGGGAGAAATCTGAACTGATTGGTCATAGGTACTGGGTTTTTTGGTAAGTGATGAACAAGGATCTAAATTTAGGTTCTGCTGGTTGTACGATTTTGTAAATATACTAAATCACTGAACTGTATAGTTAACATGGGTGAATTTCATGGTACATGAAGTATATTTCAAGATGACTATCAGGGGCGCCTCGCTGGCTCAGTCGGTAGAGCCTGTGACTCTTTACCTCAGGGTCATGAGTTCAGCTGCCTCGTTGGGCACAGAGTTTGCTTTAAAAAAAAAAAAAAAGAAAGAAAACCATTTAAAAAGAATAAAAAAGAATAAAACCTACAATGTATCCAGGCTGTCATTATGATAAAGATAAAATTTTTCCTAAATAAGAAACATATTAGGAAGTCAGGAAAAGATCCTTGTTACCCTAACCTCACTTTATGTTACTCTTCCTACTTTCAAACTTTGTAACTTGAATGGATGGGTCCACGTGTTTTCAGAGAGAAAATATTTTTAACTATAAATACATAATATCTCTAGTTCCTGATGCTAAGAAAACACAATCGCTAATATATGCAAGCTTAGTTTTTCAGGTAGTTGTTGTCCAGTTTGTGGATAACTAAAAACCTTGGTCTTTGTTCCTACTCATTCCTTCCCCCTTTTCTTCCAAACCTAGTCCCAGCCTTTTGGCCAGATAGAGCTAATTCTCGCTTTAAGAGAACAGCAAGAGAAACAAAAGAAAGCAAATCTTAAATTCAGCAATTTTTGTCTCTTTTCAGCATAGAATCACAGAGTCTTGGAATTGGCTTGGTCTTTAGGGACCATCTGGTGCAAGCCTCTCTTTTTCATAGAAGAAAACAGGGCCAGAAATAATAAAAGCTAACAGTTATTGACTGCTTACGCCAGGCACTGTAATTTACATGTATTACCTCATTTCATCCTCACCACACCCCTCTGTGATAGGTATCATCAGTACCTCCTTTTTATAGATGAGGAAAATGAAACACAGAGAGGTATAGTAACTTGAATAAGGTCACAGAGCTAAAAAGTAAGAGATGTGGGATACAAATGCAGAGACCAAGTCCTTAACCACTACTGTTAGAGTTTCTCCTACAATTCTTTAAGCAATTCTTTGCCTATCATCGTACAACTGCTTAGTGGTAGGTCCAGAATTAATACAGGTGCAGGGCACCCATCCTCATAACCACTTAATGACAAGAGGGTCAGTGCCAGATGTAGCTGAATCTATGAGCTCAACCCAAAAGGATGATTTTTTTTTTTTTTTTTTTACCCATTGCAATCTTGATTTCCACCAATAATTGAGAGATTGAAACATAGCTGTCAGTGGTAAGAAGACCTTCCGGGAAGTCACTACTGACCTTATTCTGCCATAAAGGGAGATCGTTTTTATAATCTTATGACCGTCTATACCTGCACTTTTTTTTTTTCTGGAAATCACTCTGCCAAGTTCTAAGTGACACCTCTCAGATGCACATGGTGCCATAGATTCAACCAGAGAATTCTCCCCGTGAGAGACGACCAACCACCCATTACATAATTACGGACTGGTAGATACGCTCCTATGGCCTGAAAGGGTTAACACAGTGACATCCTATGAAATGGGACAGGATATGGGTCCCGACATAATTTATTACAGAAAACACAGCATCTTTTATTTATACAGCCCAGGGAACTCAAAGCACTTTGCAAACAACTCATTAATCCTTCCCTTATTTTATTTATCAATTACTGTGTCCCTTACAGCTGGCCACGCCACCTCAGGTAAGGGACAGGGGTGGAGCCAGAATTATCATATTCCTCTCACCCAAGGACAAATGGCAGTGCAGATGGACCGGGTGGCTCTCAGGGTCACGCGAAAGTGAAAAAGAGCAATCTTTGGGAGCTGGATCTAGGACACGACCTCAGTCATGTGGTGTTGTGTATATATATATATATATATATTCGTATACACACACACACACACACATATAAAATGAGTTGTTTTAATATATGAAAAGGGAAAGGAATGAAGTCTATTTGGATTCACCTCCCCAAGTTCAAAACATAACAGCCTCCATCTAAAAGGGGTTTAAAACCAAAATTAAGGCTCAGTTTTCCTAAGGCATGAGTGGAAACCGTGTCTCCAAAGAAGCTGGGGTTATGCTTTAAATTAAACTGAAAATGCTCTCCTATTTAAATATGTTCAGTATTTAAGTGTTGGTTTGTTTGCTTGTTTGGGGGTATTTCTGTAATTGTGCCAACAACAACAACCAAAAGTTCATGGGCGTCAGTAGAAGGCAGGGGAGAGCAGGTGAGCTGCCTTGCACCAGCAGAAAGCTCAAAGCACAGGCAGGCACTACGCCCCCTCCCAGCACCACCCAACTGGGAACCCACAGCCTCACTCACCCCCCCAGCTCCTGACACCCACGTCCCTGGGTCTGTGAACCCTCTTCCAAACCCTCTCTCAGTTCCCTTAACTTACATCTGCTCCCCAATCCTCACAGGCGCCCTGACTGTCAGAAGCGACCCCAAACTTCCAAAACTCTCGTGCGGACAGGTCTGCCCCCCATGTGCTTTGCACCCCTCCTTCGTACCTCTCCAATGCCAGAATTTATCAACTCTACTTCTAAGAATGGATCGCACTAAAGTGACTGGAGAGAAGGGATACTTCCCATCAGTCAGTGTTGCACATCTATATACAGCTTACGACCAGATTATGATGAACCGTGTATTGTCGAATCACATTACTTCTGCCCAGCTCACTGCTGGACCTGGATGGGAGTGTTCAAGCAAAGCTGGTTTGTAACTTCGCTTCCCTCGCCCCCCCCCTCCCCCACTTTTCCCCCCCCCCCCCCTCCCCCAAAAAAAAAAAAAAAAAAAAAAAAAAGACAGGAAAAAAAGAAAAGAAAAGACCTAACGCTTGAACTTTGTGATCAGCAAGAAAAAGTTTTTTGCATTTGCCCGCTATGGGTGAACTTCCATGAAGTCACTCCTGCCACCGCGACCCCAAAAGGAATCTGAGCAGAGGCAGCTCTAAATTGTCTAAAGTTATTTCACTCCTGCTCGGCTCAAGGCCTCATACCATCAGAATTATTCCCCTGCTGGATACAGTGTCGCTGCATCCTGCCCCTCTCCTACTTATACAAACACACACACAGACACACACGCACGCACACACAGACACACACACACACACACACACACACACAGATCTTTGATGGGGGTGTTAATTGAACACAGAGAAAAAAGAAAAGAGAACAAAAGGTTGGTAAGGAAGCAAAAAAAAAAAAAAGAAAAAGAAAAAAAAAGCCTAATTTTTTTAACCTCCTTCAGTGATTTGATTTAACTTCAGCGCAGATAATTCACAGAGGAAAATCGGCTGGAAATGCCATATATAGCTATTATGTTCTAAAATTAAAAACTATTCACAACAATTACCGCTCTTCATTGCTGTCTATAAATATTCTCCCTAGTAAATGGCACCCAGTATTTTGGGGGTGTTTTCCTAATTTTTCAACCTGCGTGAATTTTGACACTAAAGTAAAAAAAAAAAAATCAACAGACATTTGATATTATATGCAAGATCTTTTTAAGAAACACAGTGTGTTTGACTTTTTTTTCTCCTGTTCCATCGCATCACCCCCCCCCCCCCCCCCACATATACGCCTAGGTAAAAGCCAGCCTTTTGCTACCATGTCAGAAGACAAGCAATGTTTCCTTAAACACAAAAGAAAATAAGATATTAAATGGCCCAAAAGTCGATATTAAATCCCTCTGATCCCAGAAGGAGACAGCAGATAAAAGCCACTTGTGAGATACACATTGCTGTGGGTCTCGACACGGGTTTCCTTGGCTGTTGTTTTTGAGATTTGCCGCCCGGAGCGTTCTGCAGGCCTTCTTTTTTCTTAGCATTTATTTTTAAAAAGCAAAAGGGTATCAAAATAAAAACTCACCCACACTCTGAAGCAAGAAGACACATGGTGTGTTTTTTTTTTTTTTTTTTAATATCCTCACAGTAATTTCTGACTTAAATACCCATCAATCAACTGTAATTTAGACGGTGCTGCCTACTTCGGGTGCTGTGCGCATGTTTCCCTCGAGTTGCAAAAGGTGGGGAAGACAATCTTCCCCACTTAGTTCTGAGCTCTCGCACTGAAATCGTGAGCAAAAACAAAAACAAAGTAAAAGCAGTAAATGAAAGCCATTACCGCTGCTCCCCTCGGCGTCCAGTCTTCCTTCTAAAGGCCTAGGTGAGCCGAACGTGGGAACTTCACGAGCGAATAAACAAGCAAGCCCACCCTGAGCCCAGTAACCTCTGCAGTGCTTGGGACGGAAGCTCAAAAATGCTCATTCGAGGCCAGGGGCCTGGGAAGAAACAATACGGAAAGTCCCATAACAATGAAGGAATGCATAGGAACTGACCCTCCAACAGATCTGCCTACCAGCCCTGGATCCAGAGGGAGGGAAGAAAAAAAAAACAAAAACCAAACTCCTGCAACTTTACACACTTTACCAGACACATCGACCGCATGGGAGATACACTGGCACAGAGACGGGGATTTGGGCAAATCCTGAGCGCCGGGGGAATCATGCTTCAGAGTCAAAGGCTTCTGTTCCACACACCAGTTGTCTATCTCCCCACCTTTAACACAGAACACTCAGCATTCCAGGAGATGTTTCTTCCTTCCCCTCACTCCTTCTAACATACAAGTTGAAGAGAAACAAGGAGGAAAGCTTTTTTTTTTTCCCTTTCTTTTTTTTTTTTTTAAACTTTCACCCATGGGTGCCCTCTCAATCCAAACCTCTATCACGCGTGTGTGCGTGTGCACATGTATATTTCCCCTTTAACACAGGGGCAGGGATCCTTATCTTCTCAGTCTACAGTACTTCGTAAACTATTTTTTAAATATATTATTCTAAAGACAACACACCGAAACTGAACTTAGATTTTTAAAAATCTCCAAACACCAATTCATCAATTGACAGGAAATTTTAAAAGCGAAATATACAGTCCAACGATAGATTACACCTTTCAAGCATTATTTTTGACCAATACCCCTGCTTCCTACAACCATAGTTTAGCCAATGTGAATAAGGAACAAACTCTTTAACCCACACCAGAACCGGATCTCTATTCACACCCATCCACTTTGATCTACTGCCTTGGTAGGTTTTAATTAGAAGGCTAGAATTAAACACTTTGACCACAATATACATTCAAGTGCCCCGATGGGCTTCCTTTCCATAAATATCTGATAAAGTGTCTTCCAAAATTGAGTCGCTTTAGCCTGGATTATCAAATATGCCTTTATGTCTTGATTCTATATTTGATGAATCAAGACGGGCAGGAAAGCATACTAGGTTAGAAGCAGATTTCAACAAACCAAAAATTCAAAGTAAATAAGCATTGGAGATCAAAAAAGAAAATGAGAAGGAAGAAAAAAGGAGAGGAAAAAAAAAATCTATATACATACACTCAGGTTTCCTGCCCTGGCTAATAGGGAAAAAAAAGCTAAAAAGTGTGACAAACTGGAAGGGCTCTTTGATATTGGTATGCACAATTCATAAATCTCTTAAGAGGTGTTTCACAGCTAAAATAATGTAATTATCAGCTTTGCAGTAAGGTTAGGTTTTGGCAAGGCAACCTGAAAGTCTTGAAGGTCTGAACATTACTGCTCAGGTGCTTTGTCTGGAATGTTGTGCACAACACAAATAACATTCAACAAAGGAGCTGCTTACTAATTTCACAGAGATTTCAAGACCCAAGTAATTACATATTCGATCAACGGTCACATCTTGAAACTATTTATTCTTTTAAAAGAGAAACACAGAGAGCTTTCAAAAAGAAAGCCACCCTGGGTGCCCTCCCCCCCCCCCAACCCCTCTTTTTTATGTGTAACTATCAATGTATATCAACCGGGCATGCAATCATATTTATTGTCACTTTCATTCATGTCATGCCCTTGCTTATATGGTTTAGATATGAATTATTGACTGTTACACTCCTTGTTGTAAAAAATAAATAAATAAATAGGATGGCAGGTACTTTGCACTGCTCTGAAGCAAGCAAGTCAGAGGCCAGCAGCAGCTCCCGCTTTATATAACCACCCCTCGTTCCTCATCATTATGCTCTTGTTTCAGATTGCCTTCTCAACTCTTTCTTTTTACAAGGGAGAGATTCAGCCACTTTGGAAAATTAAGGATTAAAATAAACAAACAAGAGGATGTTGCTAAATGTCCTTCCCAGAGCATCTGTTGTTTAAGAACACCTCTGATTGATGACTGCTATTTTTTAATTGTTGCTTTAAAATTTAAATGCCCTCCCGGGATGTGTTATAAGTGTGTTAGTCCATGAGAGGAGGTCTAGAAAGTAGAAAAACAACAGAATGAGTGATCTCATGGCATTATATTCTCCTAAACCCAACGCTTCCCCCTGCTATGAAATCACAGGGCACTCAAATACCGATAACCTGACGTTGTATAGCGCTTTCCACAAAGGTATTTGACAACCACCACTGCTGAGAAACCTCTAGCCTGCTCCTTTGTACCATTACAAGAAAAAAAGGAAAGGAAACTTTAAACAGCTTAGCCCCCATGCCCAACTCCAAAAACACCAGGGTTTTAAATATGGGCCAAAATACATTCCTTCAGGAAACAGACTTTTACTTTCATATTTTTCCCCCAAAGGCACATCATTCTATCAATTTCCCTTCAGAACCTCTATTCTAGCCCCAGTTTCAAAGAGGCTGGTAACAGAGTTAAGGAAAATAAACCAGTAACGCTTGGTAATAACTGTCAAGGAAACTTGGTGCTTTCTTTCCCAGGAAGCAGGGCTACTAGAACTCCCTATTGGAATACGCGATCCATCTTGAGAGTACTTTTATTCTGAAATTTTAATATTTAAATAATGGGTTTGTGATTGCTGGCTAAGTGAGTCAACTGGCCAAAGAAAACGCTTAAATGTTGAAATCTCATTCCTACCTGTTTTTTCTTTGATTTCACACAACACATTAAACAAGGCAGGCTTCATTCTGTGGCAGTTTAAAGCATGTTTTCTGCAAGAAAGAAACAACATAATGGCTTAGGTGGACTTTCAGAATCAAACTGCTGATAATGCACAGGGGGAAAAATCCGAACATTTAGCCAAAATTATATACCACGCATAACTCTGTGGCATGCTTCGATTGTTTTATGACTTAATATACAGAGTCCCGCCATAGAAAAGGAAATAATGTTAATTAGCTGAGAGAGAGTAGGGATTTAACTACAGAACAGAACTAACCTAAATTATGCCCATTTAGGCAGAGTTAGTTTTTTTTTTTTTAATAGTTTAATCAAAGTGGAATTCTTAAACCAATAATCCTATATCCAGGGCAATGAATACGGCAAAGCTAAACACATAGGATAACAGTTTTCTATAATCTATGCAACCACCACAGCCTAGGAGCTGTCTGCCTCTTAGTCTGTGTGTGTGTTTTCAAATTTAATTCATCCATGTGTTCGAATTCATTCCGCAGATGCCCCTGTATTCTCATAAACACAAGATGCTTGAAAGGTCTTCTGAGTAGAACTGTCAATTTATAAAATTTCAGTCCCCAAGTTAAAGAGTATGGAAATGCATTGCCAGGGGGCAAACATACCCATATGGGGAATAAATTCATTTCTCTGTGTTCACATTATGCCTCTTGTGCACACGCCGCTTATTTGCAGGTGTTGAAATTCAATTATTTACAATTAGGACCTTGCACCCATTGGGGAAAAAATAAATACAATTCTGCCTTTTAGATTAGTGATTTACCTGGTTCTGGTGTGCGTGTGTATTCAGAATGCACTTGAGGAACAAAACAATACCTTTCCCTTTATTTTACTATGGAAGCACTTAGCAGAAGGATATTGTTTTGGAAACAAAATACTGATCGTATCAGCTATCAGTTAAAGGAATTCTGTTTACAAACTGAAATTAATGTGTAAAGACAAATGGAAGCCCCTGGCACCCCAGACACATGCAATTCTTTCTTAATTCTTGGGAAAGTTAAAAAAAAAAAATGGACACACATCCTCATGAAGAGCAGTAACCAGAAGCAGGCTCTCTATACTGTGAGTAGAGTTACATTGTTTGAACAAAAAGAAAGCTCAATGGTGCCTGAGTTCTCATGGGGGGGGGGGGGGGTGAGAAAAAAAGGTACAAAATACTTTATTGTATCAAAGACCTCTTTGAGGGCCTTTTAAAATAGTTTTCATTAATTGCATTCTTACATATAGGCCCAAATGGAAAAACAAACCAACAAGACTAATAACAACAAAAGCCCCAGACGGCTTTCCAGAAATACTACATTTCCACAGCGCATCAATGGGGTTAGAGACAGAGAACAGATTTCCCCATCCCAAAATGTGGGTCTAATCTCTCTCTCAGCATCTAGGCCACTATCAGGGGAGACCCGCCAAGCCTCGGCTGTCCTCAGCTGTACAAAAAGGGAGTACTGATCGTACATGAGGAGAGTGGTAAGTCTCAAGCCTTCCCGGCCCCTTGCCACTTCACAAACTTGTTATTAAACCAGTTTATTGGTATGTCTGAGTTTCTTCTTCTGCAACAATGTAATGGAGAAATCTGTTCCAGTTCAAAAAGAGATTGCCAGTGGGAAAAATCTTCCACTTTGCTGTAATCATTAGCTTCTCTAAAGATAATACAATTGGAAGAGAGCACCGATTAATTTTTGAAAACTTTCCCCCATTAAAAAAAAAATTAAGCACAGTTCCTGGCTTTGAACATTTCTAAGTTTTCCACACTCAGTACTTCTGAGTTTACATGTTGCATGTGCCTGCAGCTAAAATAAGGGTGTAATTCATAACATCGACGCTTTTAACCGCTTCGGCTCATTTTCTCAACTCAAATTCCTTATTCCCATAAGACGAAAATACATATAATGTCTTTTCCACATAACTGAGTCATTTGGGGTATAGGAATTGTGTACATATTAAAAAAAAAACAACTACTTCTGAGATTTCACAAAGCAGGGTAATTAACAGTAAAGACATATGTGGTCATTAGATTTTTTAAATTCTTCTTTTCGAGATCGGCCTTGGGCAAGCTGTTTCTGGGTTGCCATTGACTCTACATTTTGTTTTGGAAGAGAATTTACTGTAAAATCCTGGAGTGTTGAACTGTCTACCTGGCAATGGATTAACTTGAGAAGCTACACAGCTTCTTTATTGTGTTTCCTTAATAAAGACCTTCCTGTCCTACAGTACTGAAAATACATGAAATTCACACATGCCTTCATTTCGATTTCTGTGCATTCTAAATGGTCCTGAAAAAAGCATGGGAAAAAGATCATGCTTGATTTTTGTCCCCCCACCCCCTTTTTTAAAGGACCATACATTCTGTGCCACAGAGCATTGGTAAAGTGACTCAAATTAAGAGACAATAAAGTTAAACTGAATATCTGAGTCTCCTGAAACTAACCAATATGCCTCAAAGCAAAATCATGTTTTCCTTCCTTCCATTAGCTTTTTTTCTGAAACAGAATCAAATGAATGCAAAATATTTTTTGGGTAGTTGACAAGTACTGACAAAGAATTAATCTGCTTTTTTTTAATTTTATTTCAAGGGGGCAGAAAGAAGGAAAAGCTCAAAATTAATTTCGGAGGGGCACATCAAGAAAGAAAAGCCAAAGTCTCTGAATTAGGTGAGGAGTCACTAAATTTGCAAATAAAGTGTTATTGGGGCATTTTATTTTGTAATGTTACGGAGTCCCTCAACAAGAAGGCATGGAATGCTGTCCAAAACTTGTCAATTCTGCTCTCTCTGATACTTTTTTAAAGCAGTAAAAAGTGCCGAGGGCCGCTTTTGGATCCGTTGGCAGTATTTTCGGCGTGCCTGAGTGTTTGTGTGGACATATATGAATATCTCTATATTCACACACACACACGCAAACACACATACATACACACACACACACACACACACACACACACACACACACACACACAGAGCCACATCTCGGCATGGGCGATTACACTTTCGATAACAACGCTCCTTCCAATTTTACTCCTCCGCCATGTAGTTGCTCGTCAAAATGGGAAAAGAAATAACATTTAAAAAGAAAGCGCTGTGCTGATTCGGTTCCCATTGTTTCCCCCTGCGAGAGGGAGAAAAACAAAAAACCCCAAGAAAGGAAAAGAAAACCTCCATCTCACCTGGCCTGCGCCTCATCCAAACTCTGGTCTGTGATGGTCATAATTTGCTGTAAAATGTCTCCAATGTCCTGCTTCCTCCCGCCCTCCCCCTCGGTCCCTCCGGCCCCATCCTGCAAGTGCTGGGACAGGCCGGGGTGTCCGGCCATCCCGACCCCAGCATGGGAATGCATCAGCCTGGGCTGCTCGTCCATCTCCAAAGGCAACAGCAGCCCCCGGCTCTTCCTCTTCTGCTCCTCGGCTCGGCTCCTGGGCAGCACCAAGGCTTTTTATCCTTCAAGCTGGCTTCAGATCCTTTTCAGGATAAACAGGGAAGGGGGGAAAAAAGAAGACCAGAAGAAAAAAAAAAATCCCTTTGCCTCTTTTAGAGGCTGGTGGGAGGATGGGGAGTGGGGAGGGGGAGGGGGGCGTGAAGGGGTTGCGGGGTGAGGGTGGGGATAAGGGCTGGTGGGGAAGGGTGTTGACTCCAAAAAAGCAAGAAAAATAAACCACCTTCCCACTTGACGAAAAGAAATCAGAGCTGGCTTTTGGTTTTTCAGTCCGGTCTCCTTTGCAAGGCAGAAATGGGCTCCCGGCGCTTAAATCTGTGGCTTAATCCTTTTGCAAATATGCATTGATCGGGAGAAAGGAGAGGAAGGCAGGGGGATTGCAATGCAAACTTTCCCCCCCACCCCCCGCTGCCCCCCACCCCCACTCCGGGCCAGAGTGATCTCAAAGGGGGTGGGCTGTTGCAAAAGCCAGATCTCCCCCGGCCGCGGCGGCAGGCAGAGCACAGGCTCTCTCCTCCTCCGTGTCTCTGCAAACTCCGGCAGCCCCGTCAGCCTCCTGCTTTTGTTTAGCTCAGGCTCAGGACTCCAGAAACACATACAGAAAAACCACAGCCTGCGAGGAGGAGGAGGAGGAGAAGGAGGAGGAGGACGAGAAGGAGGAGAGGGGAGGGGGCGGGGAAGCCGGGAGGCGGGGGAGAGAAGGAGGGAGGAGGGCGCGCAGGCCCCGCCCCCCAGCCCTGATTGGCCGTCGGCGGGAAGACGGGCCCTCCTCCCCCTGCTCGCCTCCCCGCACCTCCCCTCGGCCTCCTTCGGCTCCTCCTCGCCCGGCGCCCTGTCAATCAGAGTTCAGAGGTGGGCCGGGAAGGAGGCCGGGCTAGTGCCAAGTCTCCGGTCCTTAAAGGTGCCGTGGTACCCGAGCCCCAGCCCGGTTACTGCCCAGTCCTGTCGCCAGCCTCGCTTTAGCTGCCGTCCTTGAGGAAAACGTGGCCCCGCTTCAATGCAAACGTGTAATGTTGACAGGAGAGAGCACAGACGGTGTGAGTCTACCCCCCACCCCTGTTTTCTTCTGCTCTACCGTTGCAATTGAAAACCGGATCCTTGTAAAGCCTTAGACCTCGGGGAAACGGTGGCGAGCAAAAGTTTGTCAGCCCGAAGTAGTTATGAAACACAGCTGAGCTGCTAACGTAACTAACAATGACCTCTAATAAGCGGCGAATGTAATCATAGATTTTTCTTAAAGATCACAGTAGAGTTCAAAGGAATGCTGAGCTGTGTGGCATTTGTGTTGCATGAAAACTGCATTATGAACTGTGAAACAAAATAATGTTGAAGGAAAAAAAAAAGATTAATAAATAAGTCCACCAAATGAATCCAATTCAACATATCTCTCCCTTCCCCCTGGGGGAAATTAGTTATTTGGCTTAAATACTTAATAAAGAAATGCATTATCACAGTCTGCTTCTAGTTTTTAATATAGTCTAATAAGCATTATTAACTGGAATAAGAAACGAGCTGACATTTATTGAATGCCTACTATGCACCAAGTAATTTGCATGACTTATTTAATCCCCAAGACATCTCTGAGTTATGGATTATGATTTTCACTTTGCAAAAAGGGAACTCAGAAAGATTCAATAACTTGTCCAAGGGTCCCATAGTTATTAAGTGTCAAAGACGGAATTCAAACCCAAGTGTGGGTCTCTCCAAAAACCTGGTGTTTCGGCTCTGCGACGTGCCTGGATCTAGCAGAAAAGTATGAATCGTGTAAAAATTAGCCACGTGTTCATTGCCCGTGTTGTTTGCAAAGAGCCTGAGAGTGCTTAAAAAGATAATACATATTTGAACAAGATGACTCAAATTGAAAATGGGTAGGAAAGAATGAAAAAAGGTTTTAATAGAATCGCCCCCCGGGGGTGGGGCTGGGGCGCTAGTAAGAAACTCACAGCTGAAGTCTAGGACTATATATAGCTCCAGGTAGATCACATTTGCCTCCCATCTTTTCACCAGCCCAGGTGAGAGGAGAAGTCTGACTGGCTACGCAATCACCATGGCCAAAAGAGAAAAGGGCAGATAAATGACTTAGGCAGAGCCCAGAATGTACTGGAATATAAACTGTTCTCTGTAGCCCGCCCTCTTCCCGGATGGCAACCCAGCCAACGGAAATGGGTTGAACCATTGCAAACCTCAGTGTACCCGATCTTCAAGATGGGAGGAAGCCCTGTCAGGTGGTTTGGGATCCTCAAATAAAACGTGATTCTTTATGTCACTCCAACCTCCTTCCCAATCATTGTCAAAAACAAGTTTGGCAACATAAGGAGCCCTTATGAAAGGATTTCAAAACAGTTTTTAACAAGCTACTTGGCACTTATTGGCATGAGGGCATGCACTAGGGAGTATTAATTGTAATTATGATGCAATTACTTAACAACTGTTTTATTCACATACTTGTAAACTAGTTTTTTAAATCACCACTAATAAAAAGTTGAGCACAAAACGATATCCTCAAATTGTATGTCAATCACAGTGGGTAGCCCTCACAATAATGAAATTATCTCACCTTCGGTAATAGAAAGAAGTCAACCCAGAGCCTATATAAAGTCAGTATGGGAGCAAGTAATTTTAACGGAAGATCTAATAAAAGTCCTCCAGGCAACGTATTGGAAAAGGAACCATCAATACCAGAAGGTCATTGTCATCTAGGAACATTCTTTTTGGGGGTGATGAAAATGTCCTAAAATTATATATAGTGTGATGGTTGCTCAATTCTGTGAATATACTAAAAAACCAGAATCTTTTTGTAGAGAAAATTGTACACTTTGTAAGTGTGAATTTTATGGTAATGTGAATTATATCTCAATAAAGCTGTTTTCTTTTAATAAGAAAATAGGGAAATAAGAAATGTCCACACCAATAGTATTAATGACAGTTAATATTTAGTGAGTGCTTAGGGCGCCTGGCTGGCTCAGTCGGAGGAGCATGGGCCTCTTGGTTCAAGACCCATGTTGGGTATAGGGATTACTTAAAAATAAAATCTTAAAAAAATTACCCAGGGGAGCCTCTGTGGGTCAGTCGGTTGAGCATCCGACTTCGGCTCAGGTCAGGTCATGATCTCACAGTTCATGAGCTCGAGCCCCACATCAGGCTGGCTGCTATCTCGGCGTGGAGCCTGCTTCAGATCCTCTGTTCCCCTCTGTCTGCCCCTCCTCTGCTTGCTCTCTCTCTCTCTCAAAAATAATAAATAAACATTTTTTAAAAATGTATTGAGGGAGAGAACAAAAAATAGTAATCGAGTGCTTTAGGATGATTAGGTACTACAGCTGATCCTTGAACAACACGAGTTTGAACTGAACAGGTGGCTTTTCTTAATAAACACAGTAAAGTACTGAAAATGTATTTTCGCTTCCTTATGATTTTCTTAATACCATTTTCTTTTCTCTAGCTTCCTTTATTGTAAGAATATGTATGTGACACATATGATAATACATACATCATACAAAATATGTGTTAATCAATTCATGTTATCTGTAAGGCTTCTGGTCGATGGTAAACTATTAGTGGGGCTCCTGGCTGGCTTAGTCGGTGGAACGTATGACTCTTGATCTTGGGGTTGTGAGTTCGAGCCCCACGTTGGGTGTGGAGATTACTTAAAAAATCTTTGAAAAAAAACAGTAGGCTATTAGTAGTTAAGTTTTGGGGGAGTCAAAAGTTATAAATAGATTTTCAACTGCACAGGGCATTGGTACCCCTAACACCCATGTTGTTCAAGAGCCAACTGTGTATTCATGGGCTGCCTGGATAGCTCAGTGGGTTGAGCGTCTGACTCTGGCTCAGGTCATGATCTCACGGTTTGTGGGTTCAAGCCCCGCGTAAGGCTCTGTGCTGAAGGCTCAGAGCCTGGAGCCTGCATCTAATTCTGTCTCCCTCTCTCTCTGTCACTCATGCCCTGTCTCTCTCTTTCTCAAAAATAAATAAACATTAAAAATTTTTTTTAATTAAAAAGAAGAGTCAACTGAATATTCAACATGCAGTGTTCATTTAATCACTACAGCTGTCTCATGTCAGTACTTACGCTTTTCATTATTACTCTGTAGGGTTGCCAAAATATATTTCAATATATATAAACTATAGCTGAGATAGCATGTCCTCGAAGCCCTGTGAGAGATGATAAACAGGGAAGCCCAATTACAGTGATTACAAGTAAGCTTTGGGGCGCCTGGGGGGCTCAGTCGGTTGAGCGTCCGACTTCGGCTAAGGTCGTGATCTCATGGTTTGTGAGTTCGAGCCCCTCGTCGGGCTCTGTGCTGACAGCTCGGAGCCTGGAGACTGCTTCAGATTCTGTGTCTCCTGCTCTCTCTGCTCCTCCCCCGCTCATGCTCTGTCTCTCTCTCTCCTTCAAAAATAAATAAAAACATTAAAAGTAAGCTTTGAGTGATTAGTAAAAGCATAGATATTGAGGTCAGACAGCTGTGGTGATTAAAATAATAAAGCACCTTGAACATACAGTTGACCTTGAACACTTGGCTGGATGAGGGGCGCCTGCTCCCCATGTACTCAAAACAACTCACGTTACTATTGACTCCCTCCAAACTTGACTACGCACAGCCTACTGTTGTCCAACACCAAATCTGGGGAGAAGAGAACATGAAATAAGGAAGAGGGATTAGGAGAGTGGCAGTAGAAAGGGAAAGGGGAGGCAATTATGAGGAACACGTTCAAGGTAGAGCCAATAGAACTTGGTAACTGATTTTGTGTGGGTTGAGGGAAGGATAAAAAAAATGTGTTCCAGCTGATGTGAGCAGAATGAAGTGGCATTAACAGAATAATAAGTATAACCGTAGATACAATTTGTTGAGTGCTGATTGTGCTTCGGGCCCTGTGTGTCCATTACCACTTAATTTTAGCGACGTGACACTTAATTTTAACAACTTTGGGAGATTACCATCTCCATTCTGCAGATGAAGAAACCAAGGTTCCTGGGAGTTGAATTACATCACCAAGTATGGATTTGAGAGCTGTCTTATTTTAAACGCATCATGGAGAATAAAGGAAGTTAGGAGGAGACGCGGCCACAGGTGAAATAGAATAACCATCGGAATCGCCTGTTTGCACTAAGGAACTTCTAGTAGGTTCCGAGGAGAAATTGACATCCCTTGGGCATCGGGACAAGGGATGGAGAATGCTTTGTGTACCTTCCATATCTCAGTGGGCCTCTAGTGGTAGTAGATGTTTAACAAATATGTGTGGAAAGAATGAATGATGCCTGGCAATCATGCTGTGTTTCTTCAGACCAGTAACTGAAGTCCACTGAATCATGTTTCAAAGACATGAGCCATTATCACATTTCACCACTTACCCCTGTAGTTCTCAGCCTGGTATCGTTCTAACGTTTACAAAGTCATCTCACCATGTTTACCTCTGTGTCAAGGTTTAGTTTACTCTGAGGATTCTCTCTCCAACTTCGTTAGAAACCCACTGGTACGTATTCTCATCTTCATTAACGGACAAAGCAGGGTGCAAGGAGCCCAGTGCGTTCCCCGGAAAATAAAATGGAGATGGGCGCCCGGCATGGTCCCAGAAATAAATCCACGACCACGCAGTCTTCTGTCATCTAAGCAGACACTCATCTGTGTATCTCTATGATTATAGTTGAATTGGCCTCTAGGCTTCTGTAACTTTTCAGCTTATGTGGGAACAGAAGTTGTCCTCTGCCCAAAAGGGTCGGAACCAGAGATCACAACCCCAGGTGGCACCTGAGGCAGTCGATGGCCCCGATTCCTCTGACCAAGGATTCTTGCCTTTCTTTTCCAGCTCTACTCTTACCCCCTCGTTCCTTGCTTTCCTTCAACTTTTCCAGCCCCTTCTCCTACTCCATTCCTCTTGCTCTGCCTCTCCTTCTGTCCACCCTCTTCCATCCTACTCCCAGAGATCCTTCCCTCCCCACTCATCCTGTTTCCTTGCCTCACTGGGCAGGGCAGTGCTGGGACCACCACCACGAAGCCCTGACGTCATAGGTCAGAACACGGAGAGCCCAGAGCAGGGGTTTTTAACCGATGATCCATAAATGAGCTCCAGGAGTCCCGCGAACCCTTGGACATTATGTACAAAAGTTGGCCGTAGGCACTACCTGCCGTTATTTTTGGAGCAGGGTCCATGACGTTTATCAGAGTCTCAAGGGATTTCAAAACCCAAAAAAGGTAACATCAAGTAGGCTTGGATTGTCAAGTAAAGTAAATGGTACTCTAAAGTAAGCATCTTTTTTTTTTTTGTCACTTTAAAGTAAACCTTACCACTTGGTCTGGAGAAACCAGGTGGCCCTTAGCAGATGAGATTTTCTAGGAATATCCGCCTATATTTCCTGAATGGGGCGAGCTACCAGATTGTCAACAGCGCATTAGGACGGACTATTGAATGATGGTCAATCTAATTTCAATATCAGGGCTAAAGAGCTGCAGATACCGACCCTTGAAAGCAAAGCAAAAGGGAGGGGTGGGAATCTGTCACGGAACATTGACATTGTTGTTCAAGGCACTGGGAATATAGTGGTAATAAGACAAACTGGATTCCCTGAATTCATTGAATTCTAGTGTAAGAAGCAAATAAATATATGAGCTCAGAGACTCGTAAATGCTATGAATGAAAGAAAGCAGGGTAACGGAACATGGTACTGGGGAGGCAACATCAAACAGGGTGGTCAGAGAAGAGCTTTCTCAGAAGCCGACATTGGGGTTAATCTTGAGTGGTGACAAGCCAGAGATGGGTAGGTCCTGGGAAAGAGCAATTGGGCGGGTGGGGCAGGAAGCGGGAAACAACAAATGCAAAGGGCTTGAGCTTGGATTTGAACTTGAAGCAAAGAAAACCAGAGACGCTAGAGCATAGTAAGCAAGAGAAGAAAAGGATACATGGATGACACCAGAGTGGGGAACAGAGACCAGGTAATGTACAGAATTTCAGGCCAAGGTAAGGACTTGGGATTTTATACAAACCCACATTTGAAATCCACCGGAGCATACTAAGCAGGGGAGCGAAGATAAACATTTATTTAACAAAGATTTGTTTGACAGCCTACTGTATACGAGTCATTTCCTAGTCATGAGGGTCTATGCCAGGCCCGGCCTCTGCTCTCATGGAACTTACATTCGAGTGAAACAAATTAAATGAACCCAGCAACAGGCAAACACCAGGGAATGATAAATTTTATAAAGAAGATGAAGTCAAAAAGTGCGGCAGAAAGTGACCTGCCAGCGACTATAGACTGAGTGCAGGAGAAATGGCCAACACAGTGGCCCCAACTGAGAAACAAATGCGCTAGAATGTTTGAGGTAAGAACCAAAGACAAGGGGCAAGATGGGGAGAGTGGTTCAAAACTGAGGTCAAAAAAGAAATAAGAAGGTAGGTAAGGTTTAGATTAAGAAAATGAAACGGCATTGGAGGGTTTTAAACACGATGTCTTCGTCTGTTTGAGCTGGTATAGCAAAACACCATAAATGGGGCGGCTTCTAAGAAATAGAAATTTCTCTCTGCCAGTCCTGGAGCTGAAAGTTCAAGATCAAGGCACCGGCGGTGTCCATGTCTGGTAAGCGCTTGCTTCCTGGTTTATAGGCGGCTGTCCTCTCATTGTTCTTCCCATGGCGGAAGGGGTGAGGGGGCTCCGCGGGGTCTCTTGTGAGAGCATACATCTCATTCATGACAGTTTCACACTCATCACCTAAGCATCTCCCAAGGCCCCACGTTCAAATACTATCACGTTGAGCATTAGGTTTCAATGTCTGAACTTTGGAGGGACACAAACATTCAGTATTAACACTGGAGAACAACGTCCACTGACTTTTACTCTAAAAGTAAAACCCTTCAATGCAGAGAATGGGTTGCTAGTGTGGAGATGGGGTTGAGAGGAAGCTGTTTAAGAAAGTACAGCGGTAACTTAGGCCCCAAATGACGGTACCTTGGACAAGTACCGTCGTACTAGACAAGGTCAAAAGGATTAGATTTGGGATCTTTCTTTTGTAGGTAAAGCCGACGGGACTCTCTAGAGGCTATGACGTAGAAGGAAGAGGAGGACAAGGAATTAAACTTCTGGATTTTGGTTTGACCAGTTAAATAAATGGTACACCACTTACTGTGGTGGAGAAGGTATCCACTACAAGGTAAATAGTTGCATTCCCACTTTACAGATGAGGAAACTAAGCTTCAACAAATATGATTCCAAAATCTATGCTTTATCCACCACAGTGTCTTTGCCAGGAGTGTGGATTATCCAGGTTTGATTAATGGGCATAGGAAAAAGGATATATATAGCAAAACAGGCAAGTATCTTGACAGTGTATGTAAGGTGCGTGTGTGCATGCCTCTATCTGTGTGTGTATGTGTGTGTGTGTGTTTGTAATCTTGCTGAGAGAAGTGTAGATCAGCTCTCTTATTTTTTATCCCTTCCTTTATCTTCTCCATCTCTGAAAGTGGAAGGATAGTGGAGAAATCAGAAGACTCCAGACTTGAGACCAGCCTGTGCTGCGAGTACCAGGATGAACTCTGACAAACTGAGGTCAGTATAACAAAAAATCATGACCTAGCAACTCGAATAATCGTCACACGTGGTCAGAGTGCAGAAAAGAGTTTCAGCTGCACAGATTGTGGAGACAGCCTTCCACCCCCAGAGTCCCAGGCACAAATACAAGACAGGGTAGAGCCCAGGGCTTAGAGGTCAAACAGACGCCTGCCCTGGAGCTCACCAGCTTTGTAACCTCAGCCAAGTAAGTCCACTTATCAAAAGCCTTATTTTCACAGCTTGTAAGGTTGAGGTCAGGTTAGAATTCGATGATGATGAATGTTAATTCATACTGTTCCTCTTGGGTAGTTTCTTCTAGACTCATGTCATTTTCCTTCTGTCCGTCCCTGCCTTGGGGGCCGCTAATGACATCATGCTTTCCTCCATAATTCCTGAATCTCCCAACCCTTCCAGAGAGTGACCTGCTTAAATATTTTCTCTTCTCCGTCCTCCAAATCAAACTTTCTTTTGCTTGAGACTATTCCCATTCACTTTTGACTAAAGCACTTTACTTTATAGTATCAATCAAATATAAGTGAAATCGCTTGACATAATTGTATAGCCCCCAAAAGGAAACTTTATTTTAGAGAATCTTCATTGTCAGTGTATCAATTATCTATTGTTGTGTACCAAGCCATCCCCAAATTAGTGGCTTCGAACCACAACCATTTCTTTTCTTTTCTTTTCTTTTCTTTTCTTTTCTTTTCTTTTCTTTTCTTTTCTTCCATTGCCATTTCTTCTTGTTCACAAATTTACAGATCAGCTGAGTCATACTTGGCTGAATTTAGTTGGACTTATTAAGACAGCTAGGAGGTTGGCTGGGTCCCAACCAGTCTAAGATGGCCCCGCTATAATATCTGACAGTTGCCTAGCTATGGTCTGGGGTGACAACAGCAGTCAAGGCTTGCATTTCTTGTCATCCATCAATCTAGCTCAGACTCTCTCATATGGTAGAGATAGAGTTCCAAGAGGAGAGGTGAAAGTGCCCAGTGTCTTCTGAGGCCTAAGCTTGGAACCAGCTTGGAGTAGCTGCAAAATCACATCACAAAGGGAGAGGTGAAAGATCGGGAATATTTTTGGAACAAAGCATTAGAGTGGAGCCTTGACCTGGGCCATCTTGATTGTCCTTACTAACCCTAAGTATCCTTCGCTCCTTCTCTTGTCAGTCAGTAGGTAAAATTTAGCCTACTTCTGGTTGCCTCAGTAATACTAACCCGGGCTATTCTCCTTCTTAAATCTAGCCTTTGTGGATCAACGTTGTCTAAACCTAAGAACCCTAAGTGTTTCATTTCCCCTATGAAAGGGAGTTGGAGGAACAAGGGGAGGTAATAGAAAGGCACTTGCTGTTGGAAAGAAGCAGGTTAGACTCTTTTTTTAAAGACTTTATTTTTAAGTAATCTCTACACCCAATGTGGGGCCCAAACTCACAACCCTGAGATCAAGAGTCACACGCTATACCGACTGAGCCAAATGGGCACCCCCAACCGGTTAGACCCTTATTCTCAGGTGACCCTTCTGTAGCATAGCCCAGCCTTCTTTTCCTCCATCTACATATGTATGTACATCAAAAAGATCATTAGAAAACTAAGACCTATAAAAAATATATGTATTTTTCTTGTTACATTTATTTAGAAAAAAATTTTTTTACGTTATTTATTTTTGATAGAGACAGAACACAAGTGGGGGAGGGGCAGAGAGAGAAGGAGACACAGAGTCGGAAGCAGGCTCCAGGCTCCGAGCTGTCATCACAGAGCCCCACGCGGGGCTCGAACCCACAAACTGCGAGATCATGACCTGAGCCGAAGTCGGACACTTAACTGAGGCACCGACTGAGCCACCCAGGCGCCCCTCTTGTTATATTTAAAAGGAAAACGTGGCTGGCAGGCTTAGCTAGTTGTAAGCACCCAACATACATTCTTCCTTACTCACAAATCACAATTATTTTGACAGCAATGTACCCAGTTAGATAACTTAATCTCCCAGGCTTCCTTGCATTTAGGCGTGGTTATGTGTCATAATTTTGGGTAATGCAATATAAGAAAACATGTCTTGGGTTGAACTTCTGGGAAAGCTTTTTTTTTTTTTTTTTTTTTTTTTTTTTTTTTAGGGCTAAACATGGACAGATTTAGCATACTCCTGCCTTTTGCCTTTCCCTTTCTCATTTATTGCCTGGGACGTAGATGTAATATCTAAAGGTAAAAGAGTAGTCTTTAGACAACGAGGATGAAAGGTGTTGCTGTGGATGGTTGAAGAGGACAGCAGAAATGGCCTGGATCTTTAATGATCGCCTTGAAAACCATCCTTGTCCTTGACTGCTTACCTCTGGATTTCTTTTTAGAGGACATAAAATAGTTTGCTGAAGTCATTGTAATTGGCTTACGAACACACGTACCAAACGCTGTCTTAACCGATATAGCAACTAAACTTGGTCACAAAAGTATACACTGATCTTAACATTGTAAGTGACTTCAAGAAGAAATAAAGAAGCTATTTTGTCTCCCCAGAAAAGAGATCGTGAAGAGTCTGTTGCTTCTCCTTGGTTGCTTCTCCTGGTTGGCACTGGGTGTGAACAAGAGGTGGGAATCATATAAAAGTAAGGAAAATCTTAGCTATGTGGATGGGGAGGCGAGGTCAAGAGAAAGGAAGTAAGCCATTCTGTAGATATCCAACATGCCAAAACTTTCCTCCAAATGTCAAAGCAACAAGCCACCAGGCAGCTGGACTGAACTCATCCTTCTCTTGCACTTCCTCGTAATCTGTTTCTCATCTAAGGTAAGGGTATCACCACCCACCCATTCTCCTTGGTCAAAGAGCGCTATCTTCTTCAGCCCCGTGGGGACTTGATCACCAAATCCTCTAGAGTGTACCGCTTCAACTCAGACCCTTCTGTGTATATGAATGAAGGAGACAGATGCACAAAGACATTTAATTGCTGCTCAAGACATCTTTGTCTTCATGGACAACGGCATTAATTTCCCAGTCACCGGTTTGTCCCCATTCTTGTCTTCAGTCTCAAGTTCTGGCACAGTTGTATTCCTAGAAGCCAAAATGTATCTGTTTCTCCTTTGCTTTAAAATATCGAGGAGCTTTGGGACACCCGGGTGGCTCAGTTGGTTAAGTGGCCGACTTCGGCTCAGGTTGCGATCTCACAGTTTGTGAGTTCGAGCCCCGCATCAGGCACTGTGCTGACAGCTCGGAGCCTGGAGCCTGCTTCGGATACTATGTCTCCTTCTCTCTCTGCCCCTCCCCTGCGCATGCTCTGTCTCTCTCTCTCTCAAAAGTAAATAAACATTTTTTTAAAGTTTTTTTTAAAAAGTTAAAAAAAATAAAATATTGAGGAGCTTTGAAAAAAAATATTTAGGACCTTTGTGTTTGGATGGTGTTCAAATTCCTCTGCATGGCATATTACGACTTTCAAAATCTACCCACATGTTACATCTCTAGCCGTATTTCCTATTATTGTCTCTGCACTGAATTCCAGGTGTACCATGAACTTTCATAATTCTATAAAGCAGTAGGTGCTCTACCAGAAGTATCTTTCTGTCTCCTTTCATCAGCTAAACCCAGCTCAAATTCCTTTCTGTCTTTCCCAGGAAAATTAATTGTTAATTATTTTGAACCTCCTACATCCTGTTCACATAACTCTTGGTTTTGGGGTCTGTGAGTATGTGAGGGGAGCCGGTGCCCGAATGGCTAGCACATGGAAACATCTCAGTGTATCGGAGAAAAAGGAAAAGACGAAGAGTGTTTCCATTAGAGAATTTTTTTCTTTTCTTTTTGCTTACTTCTCCTAGTGAACATGAAGTTGAATCTATGTCTTCATATACAAAGGGAAGTATTTTCAGAAAATTATTTTTGAGGAAAGCGGTAACTCATGTTTCAGAAAGTCAGACTACAAAGACACCCAAGATCCCTTCTAGCGGAATTCTATGCCAAGATATATGTATATATATTTTTAATGCTCTATCAGAATATTTTAAAATGAAAAGTTTGTAGAATTCGGTTATGTAACTAAATGTCTGAAACCTTCCCTTTGCTTTGTACTTATATGTTGATAAAAGCCAATGGAAATCGATGAACTTTGTATTTCTGAATTAGCTCTTTGGATTTCAACAAATTTCAAGGCAACATAAAGTAGTTCAGTGGACTAAGTAATGATGATAAAATGATAGACAATTTTGTGTTTCTCTTGGTTGAATCACATTTTGTAAAGTCAATACCAAATATAGAAGTTAATAGCAACTATCTTTCTTAAATCGGTATTAACTACCTACATTAGTTAGGAGTAAAGGATTGTTTTATATGACACTTCCCTGAATTATGAGGTTACTGAAAGCAAGACATTACTTATCAAATAGGGCAGAGAATGGAGAGGGAAAATACTCATTCTGCCTCGATCTAGTCACTCTGTGTGGACAAAACAAGAGGGAAGTTGAAATGAGAGTCAAATACACACACACACACGTGCACACGCACACGCACACATGCACACACACACGCTGCCTCCCAGGCTAAGGTGATACCTCCATCATCCTGTGCAAACAAGTAGAAGCTCGTGCTGTATAATGGAGGCTTATCTATGAACAGAAGAACTGAAATTGATCTCTCCCTTTCAGTATGAAACAAGACCCATCAAGTTGAATTCTCCAAGGTTACGAAAAGCAAACACTTCTGGATTTCCACTTCTGGCTACGGCAGACTAGTCGGTATTGGACAAGTGCTCCTGACAATAACAACTAAAAAGGGTTAAATTTTAAAAAGCTGTTTAAAGGCATTTGAGAATTAGTGAGTGAAGACCGAAGGTCCTATGACCCAGGAGACAAGAAATTCACAGAGGAAAGCCTTGCTTTTAGCTCTTTTTCCTTTGGAGTCATCAGCTAATTTTTAAGTGGCTGCAACGAGGCTGAGAAACTGAATAAATAGTCTCATCATGCTAGGGAGATAAATAAAGTGATAGCTCAGGGCCCCTAAGAAGGAGACTTTCCTATAGATACCTCAGTACTGCGTTAGAACTAGAGATGAAGAAAAAAAAAAAGCTTTTTTATAGAAAAGCTCTCACAAGGGGCGCCTGGGTGGCGCAGTCGGTTAAGCGTCCGACTTCAGCCAGGTCACGATCTCGCGGTCCGTGAGTTCGAGCCCCGCGTCGGGCTCTGGGCTGATGGCTCAGAGCCTGGAGCCTGTTTCTGATTCTGTGTCTCTCTCTCTCTCTGCCCCTCCCCCGTTCATGCTCTGTCTCTCTCTGTCCCCCAAAAAATAAATAAACATTAAAAAAAATAATAATAAAATAAAAGAAAAAGAAAAAAAAAAAAGAAAAGCTCTCACAAAACTTCAAATCCAGATTCTATTTAGTACAATTACAGGCTGGATTCAATTGCTCTACCCTATGCATCTGCCTCTCAAAAATCAAAGTACATCCTCTCCAGATGTATTGAACATTAACTGGAATTGCAAATTATCTGTACAATTTTCTACACGCAGCATTCCTCATTATTGAAAAATTAATAGGCATTCGAGTAAACAAGGCCAAATGTACAAAAGCTCGGAAAAACAATGGACACAATCAAATGCACACAGGAAGTCCCTATGCATATATTAAAATTTATGCACGTGGCTTTTAAAATACCTGTGATTTAGAGAAGGAGGTAAACCGTGAGACTCTTAACTACAGAGAACAAACTGAGGGTTGCTGGTGGGGTGTTGGGTGGAGGATGAGCTAAATGGGTGATGGGCATTAAGGAGGGCACTTGTTGGGATGAGCACTGGGTGTTATATGAACGTGATGAATCACTAAATTCTATTCCTGAAATCATTATTACAGTATATGGTAACTAACTTGGGTTTAATTTTTAAAAAAAAAATCTGTGATTTATATGTTCAAGAAAAATAGGGGGGAAATGTGTGGAATTTTAGTGGACACTTGTAATTTATGAACACATAAATCCTAGGATTGAACAATCAAATAACGAAAATGAGGGATGTAATAGACACACTTATCAGTCGAGTAGACACAGCTGAAGTGAGGTCTATGAAGCAGGAGATAGGCCAGCAGATCACATACAGCCTGAAACACAGAGACAAAAGAAGATGAAAATCATAGAAAGGCTCCTATGAGATAAATGGAGCCCAGTTACAAGGCCTAATATACATATAAGTGGAGTCACAGAAAGAGATGAGAGATAAACTAGGTCAAAAGCCTATCTGAAAAGAAATTGGCTGCAAATGTCCAAAGCTGATGAAAGATATGAAGCCAAACATTCAAGAACAGCTATGAACTCCAAATGGGAGAAATTAAAAGAAAACCACACACAGACACGTGGTAGTATGACTGCTAAAAATCCATGATAAAAAAAAGAAAAAAAAAAAAAGAAAGAAAAGAAAAAAAACAGTCTCAAGAGCGGTCAGAGAAAACACAAACATTACTTTCAACAGTAAGACTGACAGCCGACTTCTTAATAGAAGCATTTGAACCCAAGGAATGGGAATGGTCGTGGTAAACCACTGAAAGAAAATCAGGACTAAACAACTAAGGGCTATAACCAGAAACAACAATTTTCTAGGGATATTAAGGCAAATAGAGAAGGGGATAATGATACCTTCTGCTGCTTTTTACGAACCGTGTAATAGATTGTGAGCTCCTTGAAAGCTCTTCGTGGTATCCTTGAGAGTGTTTCAGAACGTCAAGACTCGTGGAACAAATGAAGAATGTGGGGCCATTTGGCCTTTCTACATGTGGGTGAAGCTGATCCGTTCTCCTGCACAACTTCACTGACAGGTGGGCCCCACTACTTTCCAGTTGTGTGATACGGAGAAAATCATTTAACCCCTTGTATTAGCTTCCCGGGCTGCCCTAACAAATTATCACAAGCCAAGTGGCTTAAAACAGAAATTGGTTCTCTCAGTTCTGGAGTCTAGATGGTCAGAATCAAGCACATCTAGGCTCCCTCTGAAGGATCAGGGAAGAGCCTTCTTGGACTCTGTAGTTTCTGGAGGCCGCTAGCAATGCTTGGCATTCCTCGACTTGTAGCTACATCACCCCAATTTCTACCTCCCTTTCCACATGACCATCTTCACTTGGTGTGGATCTCTGTGTCGCTAAAGCTCCCTCTCCAGTTATTGGATTTAGAACACCAAACATTGGATTTAGGGTCCACCTTAATCAAGTATGACTTCACCTGAACATGATTCTATATGTAAAAACTCTATTTCCAAAAAAAAAAGTCACATTCACAGGTGGGGGTGGCGGGTAAGGACTTCAACATATCTTTTTGGGGGGGCACCTGGGTGGCACAGTCTATTAAGCGTCGGACTCTTGATCTCAGCCCAGGTGTGTTTAGTGAGTTCAAACCCCTCATTGAACTCTGTGCTGATGGTGCAGAGCCTGCTTGGGATTCTCTCTCTCCTCTCTGCCCTTCTTCTGCTTGTTCTCTCTCTCTCTCTCTCTCTCTCTCTCTCTCTCTCTCTCTCAAAATAATTAAATAAACATTAAAAAATTTACAAAAAAACATATATCTTTGGGAACACAATTCATGGTACTGTATCCCTGAACTTCACTTTCTTCTTCTATAAAACAAATATTATGATACCAACCTTGAAGAGTTATTATAAGCAAGAATCTATAATGCTTAGGACCCTTAACAGATGGAAAATAAGTTCTCAAGGCAAGCTTTAAAAACTAAGTAATATGTAAGAGAATGAAATATGAAATACATATATTGATAGAGCCAGGAAGGGGTAGGTGAACGAAAGATCCTATTAACTACACACGGTGATAAGATTCTGCCAATGAGGTAACTTCATTTTTCTTCAAGAAACTGTAATAGTCAAATATCAAATGGGCCACTAAGAAAATACAAGGACCAAAGAGACACAAATGAATGAATTTTTCAGCCCATTTTTCCTTCAGAGTAAGGTTTGGCACATTCCTATTTGATCCTGTTCCCATTTCTGCTATCAGCAAGATGTGCTGACATTGGCTACATTGTTACATTGCTTAATTTATCTTTGCTTGGATTTCCTCACTTATAAAACAAGAGATTCAGATCCTGTTTCAATTAGGAGTCAAGTGAGACAAAATCCAGTAAGAGTAAGAGTGGCTTAAATAAATAGGGGCTTAATCTTTTTTATCGAGATATTGTGATACTATATGTATATATTTGGTCTTTGGCCCAAGTTCCTGGCAAAGAGGTCCTGAAACTCTTGTATTTCCTGAGTGATAGAGGTGATAGTAATATCTTTCATTGTAATATTTGGTCTTGGTGACCTGCATACACCCTCCCTCTCCCCAGTTTGTGACAAAAGATCTTCTAAGACCCTTGGAATCTCCAGAGCGATGAGAGTCTTTTTGTATGCTAAGGAGATGACTGGTGGCTTGGAGGTCCCCAGATAGGTTCAGGATGGGATCTAGTTGCCAGAAAGACCAAGCATTATCAGAAGGCTAGAACTTCCAGCCCCACTCCTAACCTCTGTGGAGCGGAGAGTGGTTAGAGATTGAGCCAATCACCAATGACCCAAGATTTGTCTGTCACCAATGCTGAACCATGTCTGCCTAAGGGAACTTCCATGAGCAACCTAAAAAATGGAGTTCAGGGAACTTCCAGGTAGGTAAACACGTGTTGGTACTAGGAGAGTGGTAGGCCTGAAGAGGGCAAGGAAACTCTGAGCACCCCTTCCCCCAATACCTTATAAATCCCCTCCATCTGGTTGTTCTTGAGTTGTATCCTTTATGAAGTAAAATGTCTTCATGAGTTCTGTGAGCTATTGTGGCAAAATATCACATCTGAGGGTAAGTTGTGGGAATCTCTGACTTCCAGCCTGGTTTCCAGCCATAAGTACAGAAGGCTAGGACTTAGACTGGTGTCTGAAGTGGAGGGAGGACAGTCCTGTGGGACTGAGCCCTTCACGTGCAGGATCTGATACTAACTCCAGGTAGATAGTGTCAGAATTGAGTCAAATTGTAGGACACTCATGTGGTGTTGGAGAATTGGTTGATGTGGGGGAAAAAAATCCTCACACGTTGGGTGTCCGAAGTGTTCTATGGGTAGAAACAGATCTCATTATTTACATACCAGTAAAGCAGAAGTAGAACAGTTGCACCTTTGAGTTGGATGCTTACTGACGTTAGACGCTAAGACCCTTTTGTATTTCTGCTTAACTAGCCCTTGCGTGTTGGCTGTTATTTTCTTGGTAACAAGGCAGCTGCTGGAGCTCTCGTTCCTACATCCACGTTAAGACAGAAGGAAATGGAGAATCAGCAGTTCCCAGTCCTGTCTGTCTTCCTTTATCAGGTAGACAACAACTTTCCCAGAAATCCCACAATAGGCTTCAGCTGAAGATTATTGGTCAGAAATGGTCATGTGACTACCTTAGCTGCAGGGGAGGCTCTAAAAGTCTGAAACACAATTGTCCCGTTGGTCAAGCATGTTATGTCTCGTCTCCTGGCACTGGTACATTTGACCACAAGGTCGGGGTTCTCTTAGCAAGAGAAAGTGGGGGGTGGGGGTGGGGATGCCTATGGACAGATAACTAGCAAGATCTTCCGCAGGTCCCTTTTTGCTGAGTAACTGTATATTTTCTTTTTTTTCTTTTTTTTTTAATTTTTTTTTCAACGTTTATTTATTTTTGGGACAGAGAGAGACAGAGCATGAACGGGGGAGGGGCAGAGAGAGAGGGAGACACAGAATCGGAAACAGGCTCCAGGCTCTGAGCCATCAGCCCAGAGCCCGACGCGGGGCTCGAACTCACGGACCGCGAGATGGTGACCTGGCTGAAGTCGGATGCTTAGCCGACTGCGCCACCCAGGCGCCCCTATATTTTCAAACTTCCAAATGGTGGGACACTTTGAACCCCCCCAGGTTTCTATGACAAACTTGTAGTTTTGAACCACAACTGGAAATGTCTCAGATATCTGTAACAACCTGGAGACCTTAATTCAAGCCTAGATTCACTAGAATCTCTGGGACACTAGTCATATTATTAGACTCTAATCTCTATTATCTTTAACATCTGGCAAAGTGTGTGTCTTACAATGTGTTTCAATAATATTTAAGTGAGTGGATAAACTCTTAGAATCTCTGAAAAATCTTAGATAGTTAGGAGAAGCTACCTCATATTCAAATTATAATCATGGCTCAAGATTGTGCTGCAAGAATTTTTCTGATTAGCCAGGAAGTGATCCAAAAAGGGAGGATACTTCCTCAGCTCTTACAGAATAATAGGCAATTCCATAAATGAGCATTTTTGTAAAAATTAAGGGCAACTTACTAGTAATGTGCTATGCAACTATTGAAGGTTATTAAAATCGTTCTATATCTAGAGTTCACTGAGACACATGCTATTAATGAGTCTGCCACCAGATTGGCAAGGTAATTCTTGCATTCGAACTCAAGCATATGTTAGGAGTTTAAACAAATTTCTAGAAGGACTTCTTGACATAAGTGCATCATATCTTAAATGAGTTGTATTTTTTTTACAATTACTTCTTCTTAAAAAAAAAATCAAAGTAACATCTACATAGTTTCAAATGTCAAATTGAATTTCAAGGCTGTTAACCCCCAGCATTAGTCCTCTTTCCCCTTTCACCAGAATCCCACCTCCCAGAAGCAGCCATAATCAGTAATGTTAGCTGTTCCTTCTGGTATTTTTTAATATTTACCTCTTTTTTTTTTTTTTCAATGTGTATTTCTTTACTTTGAAGAGAGAGACAGAGAGTGGGAGCAGGGAAGTGGCAGAGAGAGGGAGAGAGAAAATGCCATGCTGTCAGCGCATGGCCAGATACTGGGCTCAATCACATGAGCCGTGAGATCATGGCCTGAGCCTAAGAGTCGGACACTTAACCTACTGAGCCACCCAAGCGTCCCTGTATTTCCCTGTTTCTAAGTAGCATACCCACACTTAAGTTACTGATTTTGTTTTTCAATTAAGACTTTATGTATTAATCTCCTATTATTTTGTTATTCTTTCATTGTCCTGGTCATCCATTAGGCCCTTGGAACCAGGAATCTTACATCCTTCAGTTCTGGGAAGTTTTCCTGTATTATTTCTGTGAAATTGTGGTTTGTAATAAGAAAAGTGTTCTTGGTTTCTGTCCTCTTCCTGACAATGAGCTCCTACAACCCTTGCATTTTCCCAAGTGATAAGGGCTATAAAAGTGAAGTGGGGGAGGTGGGGCAGATATAGAGGAAGGTGGAAGGAGAGGTTTTGTTATTCATAAGAGCCTATTTCAACCACACCTGAAGTTATGTTAATGAGGCAAACTTTTGGAAAGACCCTAAGGAGGAGAGGGAGCTGGTTGCTAGGGAAACCATCTTTGGATTAGAGGGTTCAGGCCCAACTCCTACTTTTGGGGAGGGAAGAGGGACTGGCACTCGACTTAACCAGCAATGGCCAATGTTTTCATCAGTCACACCTACAAAGTGAAACCCAAGGAGGGCATCATGGGAACCCTGATTTATAGCTGATCGGTCAGAAGCACAGGTGACAACCTGTGATCGGTGTCTCAAGTGGGAAGTAGTTTATAGGGCTGCGTCCTTAACTTTTGGGATCTGATGCTAATTCAGGGTAAATAGTGTTAGAATTGAATTGAGTTGGAGGACACTGGGTTGGAATAGAGAGTTAGAGATTTGGATGGTGTGGGAAACCCTCTTCCCCAGTTTGGTGGCCAGGAGTAAATAGTGTAGAAAGAAGAAATAGACTTTACACTTCTTTGATGATTTCTTCCTATTTATTCTCTCTTTGTGGAAATTTTTGTGTGTTTGGTGTTTTACCTCCTGGTTGAGCCTTTAAACCCACCCCCTCTCCCATCCCTGGCTGCCCTTTCCTTCCATATTAATTTCCTTAGCTTATTTGTTTATTTGTTTTTTGCTTTATCTTTTATGGAGATTTCTTTAACTTTTCCAAGTCTTCTATTGACTCTATTTCTTTTTCTTTCTTTTTTTTTTTTTAAGTTTATTCAATTATTTTGAGAAAGAGAAAGAGCGCATGCTCGCAAATGGGGGAGGGGCAGAGAGAGAGGGAGAGAGAGGATCCCAAGAAGGCTCAGCACTGGTCAGTGCAGAACCTGACTTGGGGCTTGATTCCACAAACCATGAGATCATGACCTGAGCCCAAGAGTCAGAAAATTAACCAACTGAGCCACCCAGGTGACCTCTTTATGTCTATTATATGATTAATTCCTAAGGATTCTTTCTTATTCTCTATTACCTTTTTATGGTAGGATTTTCCTTCACCTTATAAAATTCCTCTTTTTAATCTTTGTGAAGATATTGAGTACAATACTTATTTTAAAGTTTTTTATGTTCTATGAGTTATCTTTTTCTCCAAATGTCTTTTTTATATTTGTTTGTGTTGGTCTCTACTGCATGGGCTAGTTGGAGCTGGGGGCTTTGTCTCTCTGTTTGCATTTATGAGTGAAAGCTCTAGGCTGTTGATTGAAAACCGTGTGGGGTTGGCTCATTGACTGGTGGGTTTCCGATGATGATCAGGCCCATCATATCGGTCTTTTGTTGGGAACTCTCAAAACTTGATTTTTCACCTGAACTAAAAGCTAATCCATTTTTTTCCAGAGAAAAATTTTTCAAGTTTTATCTGGGGGATCTCCAGCTTTTATGCTGGCATTCTGAAAGTGAGGTAGGAGAAGGAAGCTGAGGTCTTCTCATTCAGTATGCAGAACTTTTCTCTTCATTTTCCTTCTTCTTCTTTTTTTTTAATGTTTATTTATTTATTTTGAGAGAAAGAGAGCATGAACAGGAAAGGAGCAGAGAGAGGAAGAGAGAGAATCCCAAGTGCTGGAAGGGCCGTGAAAGAATTCATTCAAGACAGACCAAAGGAGACAGAAGTTTACTGAATATATTTCAAGGGAGCCGTGAGCAGGACAGCAAAGGAGATGCTGTCTTTCATGAGGCAGTGGGTCAGGGCTGTTTCTAAAGGGGGAAGGTTGGGGGTGCCTGGGTGACTCCGTCTGTTAAGCATCTGACTCTTGATTTCAGCTCAGGTCGTGATCTCACAGTTCATGAGTTCGAGCCCCGCATCGGGCTCTGCACTGACAGCGTGGAGGCGCCTCCTTGGGATTCTGTCTCCAATCTCTCTGTCCCTACCTCTCCCTCTTCTTTCAAAATAAGTAAATAAACTTTAAAAAACCCGGGGCTTGGGGGGAAGGTGAGGAGGTATGGCACATGGAATCTTCCCCTTTTTTGGAAACTGTGTCTGGTTGTAAGTAGCCCATTGGTCAGTTAGGGCCCATGGATATTTTGGGGTGGGTTGCCTGCTGGGCCTGTTTGTATTCAGCCAGGTGGTCACTGTGAGCCCTTTCTACATTTCATTGCTCAAGCCTGTTGTCTAAAAGCAGCCTCTACAGGTTATAATTTCTCAATTGTTTTCATTTAAAAGACATTTTTTTTTTAATGTTTATTTATTTCTGAGAGAGACAGAGAGAGACAGAGTGCGAGCAGGGGAGGGGCAGAGAGAAAGGGAGGCACAGAATCTGAAGCAGGCTCCAGGCTCTGAGCTGTCAGCACAGAGCCAGACGCAGGGCTTGAACCCACGAACTGTGAGATCATGACCTGAGCCAAAGTCCGACACTTAACTGACTGAGCCACTCAGGCGCCCCTCATTTTTTTTTTTTTTTTTTTTTTAAAGTAGGCTTCCAGTCCAGCACAGGGCTTGAACTCAGGGCCCTGCGATCAAGACCTGAGCTGAGATCAAGAGCTGGACGTTTAACCAACTGAGCCACCCAGGCACCCCTCAATTGCTTTTATTTATTTACTTATTTAACATTTTTATTTTATTTTATTTATTTTGAGAGAGACAGAGATAGAGCAAGTCGGGGAGGGGCAGAGAGAGATTGGGAGAGAATCTTAAGCAGGTTCTGTGCTGTCAGCGTAGAGCTGGATGTGGGGCTTGATCCCATGAATCATGAGATCATGACCTGAGCAGAAACCAAGAATCGCAGGCTTAACTGAATGAGCCACCCAGGCGCTCTGAATCATTTATTTAAATAACTCGTTCCTTGTTTTTGCTTCTGCAATAGTGTGATTTTTAAGAAATATCTATTTGGCCATTCAGATGACCAAAATATATTTCTCACGTATATATTTGGTCTTCATCCACAGTTCTGGGCCCACAGCCCCTCAGACCCTTGGAAATTCCCGAGGGTGATAAAGGTGCCTTTTATCATATAAATGAAAGTGACATTTGGACCCCACCCAAGGGTGGGGCTGGTTGCCCAAAGGGCAGACCTAGTTATTAGAGGATCGCAACTTTTAGTCTGACCTTGCAACCTCCTGACCTCAGGACCTGAACCCTGGGGAGCCGGGGAGGGGAGAGGGGCTGGAGGCGGAACCAGCCAATGGGCCAATGACTTAGTCAATCTGCACTAGGCACTGAAGCCTCTCGAAAAACCCAAGAGGACCAGGTTGGGAGAGCTGTGCTGGTGAACGCGACGAGGCTCAGGAGGAGTGGCGGCTGGAGAAGTCTGGAAGCCCCTGCGCCCTTTCCCCACACCTTGCCCCAGGCATCTTCATCTGACCCGGTGATTCACCAGCACACCCTTTACTGGTAAGTGTGAGGAAGTGTTTCCCTGACTTCTGAGAGCCACTCTAGCAAACGGAAAGGAGCTAAGGAGGAGGCGGCTGGGCCCTCCAGACCCTGGGCGCTGGGTGGGGAGCCCGGGTTGCAGCCTGTGACTTGTGAGCGGTGCGTGGGGTGGGCGGTGGGGGGGGGGGGGGGGTCTTGCGGACCTGAGACCCAGCCTGGGGGATCTGATGCTCTCTCTGGGTACGGAGTGTCGGAATTCCGTTCTCGGACACACTGCCGGCTTCCAAGACTTCTTTGGTGTTGTGTGGGAACCCCATTTCCCCACGTTGAGATCAGGAACAAGACAGAGCCCGATTCAGGGTTCAAGCTCACAAACCAGGAGATCGTGACCTGAGCCGGAACCCAGAGCCAGATGCTTAACCGACTGAGCCACCCAGGCGCCCCTATATATTACCTCTTTTTACACCATAGTGGCAAAGCATACATACTGTTCTGCACTTTGTGCATTTTACTGATCTATATAAAGATTATTTTATATCAGTATATAGTATTGTTTCATATATATATGTAGAGCTTACATTAATATATATATTACATTAAAAATATATATATATGTAGAGCTTACATTAAATCTTTGTGATCTTTGCCAAACTGATGGTTCAAAAAATGATATCTTGGTGTGTACCTAATTTGTAGTTTTCATATAATAAATGGACTGAGTGTGATAGCTCAGATTTAAGCCATTTGTATTTCTTTTTAGTTGAATTCCTTATTAATATCCCTTGCTCATTTTCTTTTAGATTATTATTGATCTGCAGGAGGCTTTTATATTTGGAGAAATTAATCCTTATGATATAATTTGCAAATACTTTCTTCCAGTTTTTCATTTACCTTTTGGTTTTACTTACGGTGTTTTTTGCTATACAGAAAAGTTTTATTTTATATAGTCAAATTTATCAGTATTTTATTTTAGGAGTTCTAGGAATTTCAAAATAGTCTAGGAGGCTTTTATACGGAGAGTATAAAGCATTGCCCCCATTATCTTGCAAAGCATTTTTTTTTTTTTTTGGTTAGTTATCCTGATATGTATTTGAGATATGGATCCAACTTAATTTTTTCCAAATAGATACTCAGTGGTTCTAGATTTGTAGGCAGATGATAATACAGTTGCAAAATATATAAAAAAATATTTTTCGAACTACAAGGAGAAATGAGCAAATGCATAATCTTGGGCAGAGACTTTTAACCCCTTTCTCTTAACAACTGATAGATCCGATATTTAAAAAGCCTAATACAAGGGATGCATTTCTAGCAAGAGTGATCAGAAGAAAAGGAAGAAGTCACAAAGAACCCTGTCAGAAATTTCAAAAAGTGCCATGCATGTAGGTTCTGTAGCCACTGAAATGATAGTAAGAGGATCTTGGGAATAAGTTTGCCAATAATGAAGTAACACGTTTCTAGTAAATCGAATTTGCTCGAGTGGCCACGGGAGTGAAATCGAGAATGTGTGAAGTCCTGTAACTGTTCAAACAAATTGAATCTAATGAAACACTTTTCCACAAAAGAAGTTCCAAGTTCAGAATGCTTTACCGTTTTGTTTCTAGATAGTATTTAAAGGACAAAGACCAACAGTCTTACACATACTCCTTCACAGAACTGGAAAAAAAAGTAGCACTTTACAGCCACGATAACTTCGATATCGATAATCTGCAAAGATATCGTGAGAAATAAAATTGATTGACCTGCCCCTTTCAGATGTAAAAATCCCAAACAAGTTATACTATTAATACATCAAATCACTCAACATGTAAAAAGGGTATGCATTCTGAATGAGTTGAGTTTATCTCAGTAAGACAGGGTTAGTATAATATTAAAATATCAATACGGTGTGGCATGTCAGCCGAATAAAGGAGCAAAATAATAGTGTTAATTGAATAGATGTAGTAAAGGCGCATAATAGAATCCAACATGCATTCATTTTGAAAGCTTTTTATAAGCTAGGAATACCAAGAAAGTATTCTTAATCTGGTCAAAATCGTCTATAAAAAACTACAAATGACATAATTCTCCTCCTCACTCCAAGACACAATCCTTTTTTAAAAATTGTTTTAATGTTTATTTTTGAGAGAGAAACAGAGAGACAGAGAGACAGAGAGACAAAGTGTGAGCAGGCGAGGGGCAGAGAGAGAGGGAGACACAGAGTCTGAAGCGGGCTCCAGGCTCCGCGCTGTCAGCACAGAGCCCGACGTGGGGCTCGAACTCACAAACCGCGAGATCATGACCTGAGCCGAAGTTGGACCCTGAACCAACTGAGCCACCCAGGTGCCTCTAGAGATTTTATTCTTAAGTATTCTCTACCCAACATGGGGCTCAAACATACAACCCTGACATAGAGAGTTGCATGCTCTACCCACTGAGCCAGTCAGGTGCCCCACGAAAACAAAATCATTTTAAAATCCCTACAAATTAGTAAAAAAGACAAGACTATCCAATATAAAAATAGTCAAGAAACTTAAACAGGAGTGTCACCATCTAAATGGTTTGTAAACATATGAAAACATGCTCAATCTTCTTACCAATTGGGGAATGAGAAATTAAAACTTCAATATGACACCAGTACATAACTTCTAGAATGTCTATAATTTATTTATTTATTTATTTATTTTTTCAACGTTTATTTATTTTTGGGACAGAGAGAGACAGAGCATGAACGGGGGAGGGGCAGAGAGAGAGGGAGACACAGAATCGGAAACAGGCTCCAGGCTCCGAGCCATCAGCCCAGAGCCTGACGCGGGGCTCGAACTCCCGGACCACGAGATCGTGACCTGGCTGAAGTCGGACGCTTAACCGACTGCGCCACCCAGGCGCCCCCAATTTTACTTTTAAATACATATTTAACATGGTGCACACAGATGTGTACCAGCAGACGTACAAGAATGTTCACATCTGCATTATGCATCACAGCCCCACGTTGAAAGCAATCCACAGGGTGCCTGGGTTGCTTAGTCTGTTAAGCGTCCAACTTTGGCTCAGGTAACGATCTTGGCGTTGGTGGGTTCCAGCCCCACGTCGGGCTCTGTGCTGACAACTCAGAGCCTGGAGCCTGCTTCGGATTCTGTGTTTCCCTCCCTCTCTGCCCCTCCCCTGCTCTCTCTCTCTCTCTCTCTCAAAAATTATAAACTTTAAAAAAGTAGAATACCATTTATATGAAATTCAAACTGAAAATCTCAATTAAACTTGAGATATACACTTAAAAATTATACAAAAAATGAAGAGGTGTGGTTGTCATAAAAGTGAGGATAATTGCTATGTTCAGTGGGGAGAAAGGGAATTATGATGGGAATGGGGTACAGAATCTGGGCAACTGACTCCTATTTCTTGTCCTAGGTGATAGTTACACAGTGTTGATAATAATTCATTAGGTGACACATTTGTGGTTTCTATGCTTTTGTGGAAATATAACATATTTAGTAGTAAAGATATATAAAGGAGGAACATATTTTACATCCTGTTTTAATTAATTAATTTTTTTAGTGTTTATTTTTGAGAGAGACACAGCGTGAGTGGGAGAGGGGCAGAGAGACAGAGAGAGAGAGAGGGAGACACAGAATCCGAAGCAGGTTCCAGGCTCTGAGCTGTCAGCACAGAGCCCGACACGGGGCTCGAACTCAGGAACCGTGAGATCATGACCTGAGCCGAAGTCGGACGCTTAACCTACTGAGCCACCCAAGTGCCCCTTACATCCTCTTTTATGTGTTAAGGTCAGAAATGCAACTGAAATAAAAATTTCATGAAATAATACCTTTACTATGTGTGATACACTCAGATATATCCGATTCTTTTCTCTCCTTTTGTCTTCCATCTCATTCCATTTTTATTTCTTTACTCGTTTTTGAGAGAGCACAAGCAAGGATGGGGCAGAGGAGGGGAGAGAGAGAATCTTTAGCTGGCTGTGCACCCAGTGCAAGGCCCTACTTGAGGCTTGATCCAGGATCTTGGGATCATGACCTGAGCCGAAATCAACAGTCAGATGCTGAACTGACTGAGCCACATGGATTCCCCCATCTCATTCCATTAAAAAAAAAAAAAAAAAACGCTGGCCATAAGCTACACCTTTTTATTCTATTTTATTTTATTTTATTTTATTTTATTTTACTTTATTTACCTATACCATGATTTTTTAATTAATTAATTAATTTTTTAATTTACATGCAAGTTAGTTAGCATACAGTACAACAATGATTTCAGGAGTAGATTCCTTAATGCCCTTTATCCGTTTAGCCCTTACCCACTCCCACAACACCTCCAGTAGCCCTCTGTTCTCCATATTTATGGGTCTCTTCTGTTTTGTCCCCACCCCTGTTTTTATATTATTTTTGCTTCCTTTCCCTTATGTTCATCTGTTTTGTCTCTTAAAGTCCTCATATGAGTGAAATCATGATATTTATTTGTCTTTCTCTGACCGACTAACTTTGCTTAGCATAATACCCTCTAGTTCCATCCACGTAGTTGTAAATTGGCCGTAGGCATTCACCCTGGCATTAAGAAACTCTTGGGGTTCCTGGTGTAGCGACTGAATTGATCCCAACTGAATTCCCAGTTGAATTCCAAGTTGGGATCAGAAATACCCATCTCTCTCTGGCAGGGTTGCTCACTGTCAACACCGCTGGCATTTGGGGCTGGATAATTCTTTGTTGTGGATGCTTGTCTTGTACACTGTAGGTACTTAGCACCGTCTCTGGTCTCTTCCTGCTAGGTGCCAGTGGGGGGGGGGGGGGGGGGGGGGGGGGGACACACACCTCCAGTTGTGACTCCCTAGCAGGCAAAATTACCTCTGTTGAGGGAACCACTACTCTAGAGGCTCTATAACTTTCTAAACTTGGCTCTGCCTTTATAAAGAATCCATAAGTTAGCATTTCTCGAACATCAGTGCACATTAGCGTCACCCGGATATTCTGTCTGAGAAGTGGGCTGGGAATGTGCCTTCTTGACAAAGATCCCAGGTGACTCTGATTCAGGTTATTTCCAAAGATCACACTTGGAGAGACATTGCCCTAAGATGACTGCCCTCTTGAATGAAAATTCCCTTGGAGGCATTAGAATGTTCCAGATATATTAGTTTTCAAGGGACAGGTCAATGCACCGGAAGATAATAAGCTTCTGCTGGGTAAGAAATCATGCAAAACATCCAAGGTCTCTTTAGGGGGCAGATCTGGTGCAGACACCGGTGAAATCACAGCCATGGGGTCTGTTCTCTGTGTCATTGTTCTGTGACGTGTGCGGAGCTCACCGGGGAGGGGCTGTGGAACCACAGAAACTGAGTCTGACCTTTCTGAGGCCGCGATTTCCCTGAAGCTCACCCAGAAGCATGAACCAGCATCCCTAGTAAAGACACTGCCGTAGCATTTGCCAATTACTTCATGCCTGATGGAGAAGCTGAAATGCCTCCCCATACTTCAGATTTTTTTTTTTTTCATCCCAGTTAATTGTTCTTCCTAAATTGAATGATCTATTTTTGGAACTAAAAGAGATGCAGTGTAGGGAGAGAGGAACCGACAAAGCCCAAGGCAGAGAGGGGAGGTAGTCGGAGGAAATGCAGGAATGAGAGGGGATACTGAGTGAATCATCTCCCCCCGCTAGCAAACACATCAAAAGAAGAGGAAGGGCGTTCTCCCCCTGCGAGCAGGTGGGTGACACAGGAGGGGCTGGGAGTCTTGCTGAAAAGATGAACACACGAAATGAAACAGGGCAAAATTCTGGGAGTCGTTGTGACCCGGAGGCTCAGGCCGTAAAAGTCATCGGGTGTTACCTTGGAGCTCTCTAGTGGGTGAGAGCGCATTCTTATCACCGAATCAGAAGATGAGAAACCCTGCTCCTTTACCCTATTTCCTACTGGAAATTTATTTGAAAAGCGCTGTGGCCTTAAAATGTGCAACTGTCTAGTGGACGTGATGCCAAGACTGGCGGGTCTTCGGATGCATTTCGTCCACAGGCGCGTCCGATGAGGCACGTGTGCCCCCAGATATGTGTATTTCTAGTGAACCCAGAGCTGGAAGTAACATCCCCCTCAGCCAGACCCTCTGGCTGTTACCAAAAACGCACTTGAAAAAAGGGTAGGCAAGTATTGGACCTGACCATCGGCGTGGATATCGGCATCATGCGTTTTATTGCCTCTGTAAATAATGCTTCTGTTAACTCCAGTGGCTTCCTCTGATCCTTCTGCAGCCTGAACGTCATGCTCAAAGCTTTGGAGCCTGCCCACGCTAGCCATCTCTGCTGCTTCTCCTGTCTAGGCATCTCAATTGTAGTTACATCTTTAAAAGACTGTCGTTTATGCTGTGAAATGTTTAGTAAAACTACAAAGCAGAACACACGTCATTTTCTTAAAAACACATAAGCATTTTGGCCTGCAAAAGAGACTACTCCGAAGGCAGCCAGCTTGACTTTAAAATGCATGGGGGAGGGGCGCCTGGGTGGCGCAGTCGGTTAAGCATCCGACTTCAGCCAGGTCACGATCTCGCGGTCCGTGAGTTCGAGCCCCGCGTCAGGCTCTGGGCTGATGGCTCGGAGCCTGGAGCCTGTTTCGGATTCTGTGTCTCCCTCTCTCTCTGCCCCTCCCCCGTTCATGCTCTGTCTCTGTCTGTCCCATAAATAAATAAAAAACGTTGAAAAAAAAATTTAAAATGCATGGGGGAAAGCAGAGACCTTTCCAAGGCCCATACGACCATGCCATTCCTTTCACCCCTCAGTGGATATTTTAACGACGCGTGTAGTTCACTCCTGAAATGATTCAACTAAGGAAAGGGAGAGGCGGCCGACCCCTGGCTACGTTTGCCTTGTACCTGCCGCGGGGGGTCCGGAAGAGGAGCTCCTTGACTGTCCAGGGCATCAGTTTTTCCCGTTCTGCCATTTTCGTCCAAGCATCCAGGGGGTAGAACATCCGTATTTCTCTGTGTGTCCGAGCGGTTGATCTCCAGCCACTTTACCAGGAGACTCTAACACCACAGGGGTGGAGAATGGAGCATGCGCAAAGAAAGGAAAGAGCGTGGGAATGATAGTGTTCAACCAAACAGGCTTTGCAGATCCCTTTCACGCCAGGTTATAACACAAGGGTTGCAGGATCGAAAGATCCTTGCTTTCTTCCTCACGCACGTCCATGTTCGGGCTGATTGAGTAAACTTCCGTTTGGTTCTGGATAGCTTCTAAAGGAGATGAGGTCCTATAGTGCAGTGACAAAGAATACGGGCTTTGCAGCGGGCATGCCTGGGTTGAGATTTTGGCTTCATCTAGATTCGTGCAACCTTGGGAAAACCGAGTGACCTCGAGTCAATGACCACCTCTTTATGCATATTGACTCCTCTGTAAAATTAGAATAACAGTAGTGTGTGTCACTACTGTGAGGCTGAAATGTGTAGTTGGATGGAAAAATAGCTGGAATGAGGGGCGCCTGGGTGGCTCGGTCGGTTGAGCGTCCGACTTCAGCTCAGGTCATGACCTCGCGGTTCGTGAGTTCGAGCCCCGCGTCGGGCTCTGTGCCGACAGCTCGGAGCCTGGGGCCCGCTTCAGATTCTGTGCCTCCCTCTCTCTGCCACTCCACCGCTCACACACAGTTTCTGTCTCTCTCTCTCTCTAAAATGTAAATAAACATTAAAAAAATTTTTTTTTAAAATTTTTTTTTTCAACGTTTATTTATTTTTGGGACAGAGAGAGACAGAGCATGAACGGGGGAGGGGCAGAGAGAGGGAGACACAGAATCGGAAACAGGCTCCAGGCTCTGAGCCATCAGCCCAGAGCCTGACGCGGGGCTCGAACTCCCGGACCGCGAGATCGTGACCTGGCTGAAGTCGGACGCCCAACCGACTGCGCCACCCAGGCGCCCCAATAAACATTAAAAATTTAAAAAAAGATAGTTGGAATGGTTGGTTCTGGTCTACTCATTACGAAAAATAGAAGTTATATTGTTGGTGTTATTAGTATTATCTCTTTTATACATTCAAAATCACTGACAATGATGTGGGAGATTGAATTCTAACAAATTCTGGGGAGAAATATCAACAGTCAGGGATGGGGTGCTCCCCCTATCCATAGGTATTGAGATAGCTCACACTTTGAGTAACCCCGTCAAGTCCTTCCAGAACCTCTCTGGATTGTATATTTCTGGAATGCCCCTGGGAGTGTTATAAAGCATATTCATCTGGATTCAAAGATGGGATATTTTTTTTTCTAGAATTGCCCTGTGACATTCTATCTTGAGTTTGTTCTTTCCGGGGAGTCTAACAGGAGTAAGAAATGGAAATGTTTCCGGTTATTTGAATGTGGTTCAGGTGTGGGTCCTTATTCACTTCTGTTACCATGTGTTTGGTCAGGAGTTGAGTGTTGTTTTTGGCACTTAAGTTGTCAAATCCACCATTAATTGAATAATCCGCTTAACCCTGATTTTCTGGGTCCACAGCTGGTTATCGTGGCTATACTTCTGCTATTTTTATATTGTTTTTATTTCAGATGTAGGAAACATCTACGCTGCAACTGTCTCTGTGGCCTAGTCTCACCTCAAAATCTGGTCCGGGGATCTTTTTTTTTTTTTTTTTTTTTTTTAAGGTTTTATTTATTTATTTTTGAGATACAGAGAGACAAAGCATGAACGGGGGAGGGTCAGAGAGAGGGAGACAAAGAATCTGAAACAGGCTCCAGCTCAGAGCCTGACGCGGGGCTCGAATTCACGGACTGCGAGATCATGACTTGAGCCGAAGTCAGCCGCTTAACCGACTGAGCCACCCAGGCGCCCCATCTGGTCCAGGGATCTTGATGGATTACTCTTTATGAGTGAGTAGAAGAATAAAAAGACCGTGTTCATTCACTGAAAGTGTATTTGCTCATTGAATATTTACCAAGCCCCCATTATACATGTAAGTTACTGTGTTTGCTATTGAGAACAGACTGTTGACTGAGATGGACCCCGCCACCTGCCCTCATGGGTGCATTTTGGTGGGAAAAGTACAGCGGTTGCTCTGTGACTATGTAATGAAGGCATGAGACCAAATCTGAGCGGTCAGAGATGTTTTCTTGAAGAAGTAACATCAAGCTGAGGTTTGAAGGATGAATAGGCATTTATTAAATGGGGAGGAAGAGAAGAAAGAGGCAGAAGGAATAGCGTGTATGGCCCTGGGCATGGCAAGAACACGGTGAAATGGTGTGAAGGAAGGTGGATGCAGAGAAGAGGGGGGAGTTGGATGTGAGACAGGGAGAGGGAGGCAGAGACAGGGCAGGCAAGGACTCAAGGCCAAGTGAGGAGTTTGAGCTTGACCCAGAAACAATGGGAAATCACGAAAGAGAGTGACCTGATCAGAACGGTGTTCTTTTTTCAAAAAAAAAAAAAAAATTTTTTTTTAATGTTTATTTATTATTGAGAGACAGAGAGACACAGAGCGTGAGCAGGGGAGGGGTAGAGAGAGGGGGAGACACAGAATCGGAAGCAGGCTCCAGGCTCTGAGCTGTCAGCACAGAGCCCGATGCGGGGCTCCGACCCACAAACTGTGAGATCGTGACCTGAGCCGAAGTCGGTCGCCCAACCGACTGAGCCACCCAGGCGCCCCAGAATTGTCTTCTTAAACACACTGGCTACCTTGTGGGGGAGAGAGAGTTCGGACATAGGGAAAATGTTGAGTAGACCGTTAGTTTGGAGGAATTGTGAACAGGGGCTGTGGCAAGGTAGATGTGGATAGAAATGGGTACAACTGAGGAACATTTAGGAGATGAATTGGTATTGGTGATAAGAATCGCTGAAGAGGTATTGGTGATAAGAATACGGGAGGCGAGATTGCATACTTAACCATGAACCAGACTTCTGGTGGCCATCATCACAAAACAAGGGTTCGCTGCAAGAGAACCCAGTTAGGCGAAGTAGGGACAACATAGACTCGGTTCTGAACTCGTAAATTTGTGAAACCTTGGCAGGGGTGGTTTATAAATGATTAGCAACTGGCTCTCCAAAAAGAAGAAGAAGAAAAAAAAAATCCCTGAATTTGTAGCGTTGGCCAATTTCCGTAGTGTAAAAACTCCCATCGTGGTGGATTTCAGCCTAGCCATCGCACGACGGCCTTGAACGTGGAGTTGTGAAGAGATGCTTACAGCGAGCCCTCATGAGCCAGTGTAGCCTGGCTCCAGCACGCCAGTGACTGAAGAGACATCTAGAAGGAAATGACAAGAGGGGGGCGGATGTGTAATTATTGGGCTTACAAGGAGTGGTCCCGGTCAGGGTCCGCAATCATCAGTGTGTGAATGAGAATGCATACTTTGTGGAGTCGGAGTGTCTGGGTTGGTACCCAGACCCTGCCCTTATTAGCTTTAAGATTGGGGGAAAATTACTTAGCCTCTGTAGGTCTCAGTTTTCACACGTGTGAATGGGGATGATAACAGTAGGTGATTCATAGAGTAGCTTCCAGAGACAAGCGTATGGAGATGGAGTTGCCACACCTGTCGGTTTGTCGTACGCATGTGCGGAATGAAATCCTTTCTTGTTGTTGTTGCTGTCTTTACCTTTACGTTTGTTTTATTTATTTATTTTTTTAATTAAAAATATTTTTTTTTAACATTTACTTATTTTTTAGAGACAGAGAGAGAGAGAGAGACAGAGCATGAGCAGGGGAGGGGCAGAGAGAGAGGGAGACAAGGAATCCGACGCAGGCTCCAGGCTCCGAGGCATCAGCACAGAGCCTGATGCGGGGCTCGAACTCACGAACCGCGAGATCGTGACCTGAGCCAAAGTTGGATGCTTAACTGACTGAGCCACCCAGGTGCCCCACTTTTACGTTTGTTTTAAATGTGCTCTCCCTTAGGTTGGTTATTTCTCTTGATAACTTCTCCAAGTTTGTAAGCATGTATGAACATTTTGGGATTCTAGTCTAACTGTCACTAAGGGCTGTGTGGCCTTGAGTGGATTACCTAAACTCTCTAGGAGTTAAATTTCACCTTTGTGATACTAGATCATGCCAGACGAACTCTGAGGGCTTTCTTAGACCCTAAACGATATATGATATGACCTTTCGCAAATCCTAAAATTCTTGGTCATCTTTGATATCTTTCTTTCTCTCACCTCCTGAACCCAATTAGATTTCAATTCTTGGGGCGCCTGGGTGGCGCAGTCGGTTAAGCGTCCGACTTCAGCCAGGTCACGATCTCGCGGTCCGGGAGTTCGAGCCCCGCGTCAGGCTCTGGGCTGATGGCTCGGAGCCTGGAGCCTGTTTCCGATTCTGTGTCTCCCTCTCTCTCTGCCCCTCCCCGTTCATGCTCTGTCTCTCTCTGTCCCAAAAATAAATAAACGTTGAAAAAAAAAATAAAAAAAAAAATTAGATTTCAATTCTTGTCCATTTTGCGTCAACAGTCTCTCTCATCCCTGACTTTTCTCCACCTCTGCCTCCAACTCTCCATCTCTGTCCTCTGCCACTTTATTGTAAGCTCTTGTTACTGCTTGTCAGACTATTACGGTGGCCCTCATCAGGTCTGGGACCACTAAAGTGGCTCCCTAGACAGTCTTCCTGCTTCCTTGTCATTTCTCCTTTTAGTGCGTTTTATAACATTGCCAATTAAACTCTCCACGTTTGTACTTACTTTTTATTCTCATGCTATGTCCTTCTTTTAAGGCTAATTCAAATAATAGTCTGTTCTTTAATATCAGCTTTTGATCATCTACTCTTGTGAAATTTATTATTCACGCTAATAAACACCATCATCATACCATTTCTCTTAAATGCTAAGCGTATAAAAAAAAAATCCTGGTTCTTTTATCAGGGTGGTTGGTGTATATAGAAATTAAACTGCTTGTAGGTCTTTTTTTTTAATTTTTAGAAAGACCATTTTCCATACACAAAAGAGTTGAATAAACGTGGCAGTCGATTCTTTTGTGAAGGCAGCAAGCAAAAATTTGTCGTTTTGGGATTTGATATTTTTTCAACACAAAAACACAGCCATCGTCTTCTTTTTGTTTCATTCACCTCGTGAGTTTTGGATGCGTTTCGCAGGCATATCTGTTGTATTTTTTTTTCCTTAAGGTCAATGGATCCATAATCCATAAATTAAGGAATGATTATCAACGTGTCATTTTCTAATAATCTGCTGGTTCTGTGTTATGACATCACTTAAATATCCGAGTTGTAGTTCTGGAGACTACTTGCTTGTTTCCTCTTGGACCAAGAGATTGGTCTCCTACAAGTAATTTAAGTGGAGTCGAAATCCAATTAACTTCACAATTCCATGAACCGTAACATCATTTTAGCAAATGATTCTAGTTAGAGTATTAGGAAAACCCAAGTCATTGCTTGCTTCCTTCAACAGTAGACAGAGGGGAGGAAACAAAGAGGAGGGGGGGGGGAAGTAGTTCCAAACATCTATTTTTCCAGTTATTAGACAGAGTATTGGAGAAGACAGCTGGAGACTGATACAGTCTTTAAGATGTCATATGATTTCTGGGCGTCTCTTTCTGTCTCTAAAAGTGGAGTACAGGAGTATAAAACACGCCCATGTGACATTGGTCAGCTTTCAGGGTACCTCATTCTGCAAAGTGAGAAAAATGTTGATTCTTACATTGTTGTGTCTAATATTGGGATACATTTTAGGATAAAATCTATTTTTCTATTATTATGTTTATTTGCATAATGGCATCAGCCATATCTTGGACCAGTAAGCCATTTAGAAACGCATCTTTGAAATATTTGAATCCATGTCTTTATTTACATATTTGTGTATGCGTGTGTGCGTATAAATATAGGTGTATGTGTCATGTCATTCACATATATACTCACATATAATATATAGAAAGAGAGAGGCGTTGCTTCAGTGGCAGGGTGTTTTTGTTTGTTCGTTTCTAATCTGCTAAAATGCCTGTCTGGGAATAAAACACTTTTTTTTTTTAATGTTTATTTTTGAGAGAGATAAAGAGAGAGACAGAGTGTGAGCAGGGGAGGGGCAGAGAGAGAAGGAGACACAGGATCTGAAGCAGGCTCCAGGCTCCGAGCCATCAGCACAGAGCCCGATGCAGGGCTGAACTCGTGATCCGCGAGATCCTGACCTGAGCCGAAGTCGGATGCTCAACTGACTAAGCCACCCAGGCGCCCTAGGAATAAAACGCTTTTTAATTTATTAGCCCCTAAATTTTTAGTGTTTTTTTTTCCTTGTGAAATCAAAGTTCAGTGAACCTGAACTTTCATGTCTTCTTAGTAGTTGAATGTGGCAGAATTTTGGCATGATATAGTGATATTGAGGCATGTAAGAAGAAAAAATTCTACCTTCTAAGAGTTAATTTTTTAACTAAATAAACATTAAGAACAAGAACAAGTATTTGCTTTTGTAGTAAATTCTGCAGTGAGAAAGAATGAATATCTGGGAATAAGATAGCGGTGTTTCTGACTTAATGTGAAGGGTGCAGTCTTGCAAACTTTTCTGTGGAACACATGTATGTCGCATGAACCTTACTTCCTTCTCTCATAAAACCTGAGCCCCGGGGATAAATAAATGGTCTCTACGTGTGTAGTAATGTTAAATTTGTGTATCATAATCGGATGGTGAATTCTTTTGAATTAACACATTTTTATAGTTAAATTTTATCCATTACGGTTGCTGTAACTTTGAAAAGTAGACATTTTGTCAGAAAACTTACTGAAAAGTTACTGAGGAAGTTGGACTTTCATTAAGAAGAATTTACAGAACCCATGGGGTACCTGGGTGGCTCAGCTGGTTAAGTGTCTCTCTCTTTTTTTTTAAATTTTTTTTAAAAAATGTTTATTTATTTTTGAGGGAGAGGCAGAGTGTGAGCGGGGAGGGGCACAGAGAGAGGGAAACACAAAATCCGAAGCAGGCTCCAGACTGTCAGCAAAGCCTGACACGGGGCTCAAACTCACAAACTGTGAGATCATGGCCTGAGCCGAAGTCAGACACTTAACCGACTGAGCCACCCAGGGGCCCCAAGTGTCTGACTCTTGATTTAGGCTCGGGTCATGATCTCATGGTTCGTGAGATTGAGCCCCCCTGTAGGGCTCTACTCTGGCAGCGTGAAGCCTGCTTGGGATCCTCTGTCTCTCCCTCTCTCTCTCTGCCCCTCCCCTGCTTGAGCTCTCTCTCTCTCTCAAAAGAAATAAATCAATATTAAAAAAAGAGAATGACATAATGGTTGTAGTGCCTCCTGTTTGAGGCCTCTAGTGCACCTTGAAAAGATTAAGATTAAGTCGTGTTTGTGGAGCATGTGTACGTGCCAAGCTCCTTGATTTTTATTTACTCATTTATTATTTTTAGAGAGAGGGCACAAGCGAGTGAGGGGCAGAGAGAGAGAGAGAATCCCACGAGAGACAAAGAGAGAGAGAGAGAAAGAGGGAAGGAGAGAGAGAGAAGAGGGGCTCACCTGAAGGAGGGCTTGTGTTCACCCAACGAGGGGCTCGAACTCACCAACCATGAGATCCTGACCTGAGCTGAATGAAGTGAGATGCTTAACCGACTGAGCCCCCTGGGCGCCCCTCCTTGTTTTCTTTGCTTATCTCATTTAATTTTCAAGATCGTCCTGTAAAATAAGGGTGACATTTCACTCTGCCAGTCTCTGCCACGGCCCTGCAGGTGCCCCAGTGCTACCTGACCTCCCCGCTGCAGCCCCAGATTCCCAGTAGCTTGATTTCTCACAGGCACCTTGCTCCAGCTTGCCAAGCTCTGAGTTCCCATGTGGTCGCTATGGCAACCAGCTCTGTCGCCGGTTCTGGTACTGGTGCATGCTGGAGGATGCCTCCTTCCCACTGAGTCCCAGATCTCACTTCTTCTGAGCATCGTGAGGCTCTGTTCAAACACATCCCAGAAGGTCTGAACAGGGACTTCTGCACACTTTAGTGTGAACTTATTTTATATGTTATATTGTATAATAGCTACTAAAGGCAGGTATATTAATATAACATCATGTAATAGATACACTGGTGTTATGTAAATAAATAAATTATGTAATATAATTTATATGTAAGCTACATACTTTATCTATGTTATAAATTTGTACATATATTATAGGCATTTCTGAAGGTATCGTAAAAGGCAACTTCATTATTTTTGATAGCCTCTCTCCATGCTACTTCTCGCAATTAACTCTAAAAATGACTTCTCCCTTTTGGATTTCTTAATCTCTGAGGGCGTCCCTGTCTAACCAGTCATCCAAGCTACCCTTTCCAGCATTTTCTTTGACTTACCTTCGCTTCTTCATGGCTCTAATATGTCAACAGGAAGCAGTACGTTTTATCTCCAAAATATCTCATATGAGGACTATTGAAAATACAGTTGTAATTATGTCATTCCCTTGGTTAAAAATCTTCTTCACTGAGTTTAGAATAGAATAAGGTAGGATACATTTTCACATTCCACCTGTAACATTTATTTCCTCACTGCCCGTGGCTACATGCTTCGTAACCTGTGATTTGACCATGGTTTTTTTTTTTTTTTTTAATGTGTATTAATTTGTTTTGAGAGAGAGAGAGAGTGCAAGCATGAGTGGGGGAGAGGCAGAGAGCAAGGGAGAGAGAGAATCCCAAGCAGGCTCTGCCGTGTTGGTTCGGAGCCAGACACAGGGCTCAAACTCATGAACGGAACCGTGAGATCATGACCTGAGCTGAAATTAAGAGTTATATGCTTAACCAACTGAGCCACCCAGGCACTCCTGACCATGGGCCTTAATCAATAATCATGCCTTATTCTCTGGAGCTTCTGTGTCTCTGGACACACTTTTCCCCTTGCCAAGATAATGCTGGTGCTATATGACCCATCTTTCTAGACTGAAATGTCACTCTTCTATGAAGCTTCCCTGGGTCCTGCTATCCTTAAGACAAAATTAATCTGTGCCGCCTCTGTTTCCCTGGTAGGTCTGTTCACACCACCATTATTATATTCATGATGCTTCAAAATAATTAGATATTTATGGGGCGCCTGGGTGGCTCAGTCGGTTGAGCGTCCGCCTTCAGCTCAGGTCACGATCTCGCGGTTCGTGAGTTCGAGCTCCGTGTCGGGCTCTGGGCTGATGGCTCAGAGCCTGGATGGAGCCTGCTTCCGATCCTGTGTCTCCCTCTCTCTCTGCCCCTCCCCCATTCATGCTCTGTCTCTCTCTGTCTCAAAAATAAATAAACATTAAAAAAAATTAAAAAAAAATTAGATATTTACGTGTCTTACCCTATGGACCCGGAGCTCCTTCAAACCAGGGACTATGTTTCATTGACTTTTGCAACACCTTGTAGGATGCCTTGTTTAGCACAGAAATAAGCGACTAAAATAACTCAAAGGAGTAGTTTTATCCTATCACATAAGGCAGGGCAGAAGGGGAGAGGACAATGCAGTGGATAAGTGGTCAACTGACTGGTAATGCAGAAGATGTTGAAACTGTTGCAAAGCACAGACATGATCTTTTCATTCACACTGAACAAATAGTATTTTAGGAGATAGTCTCATTATTCCCTTGCAAGGATTAAATTTCTTTTTACTGTGTTAAAAGATGGGAACACAGGGTTCCTTTACTCAAGAAGTTTTCCTGTCGCGACTAAGATCAAGTATAATTTCCCCCTTAAAGGTCAAATGGACGAAGTGAGAGAAACTTACATGATCGCCAGGCACCTGGCCCCGAATGGGTGGGGACCAAGGACGTGTGTAGGGAGGGGGCGGCGGGAGGAGGAGAGGGAAGAAACAAAATAGCAAAAAGCAAGACTATTTATTAGGTGTTGCCCAAAGAAAGACCGGTCAGAACCGAAGACGCAACAATTCGGAAATGCAATGGTATTCAATAGGAAAAATGGGGGTTAGGGTAGAAATAACTTGCCAGGGTTTCTATTCTATAAAGTGAAGTATGGCTGTGACTGTTGGTAGGTCATCATTTCCGGGCCTCGTTGTTTTCACAGAAATGCCGAATGTCCACACCGGCTCTCACTTGACTCTGGTTCGGTGATTTTTGTGAACCGCGTGAGAGGAAGCCAGGAGTCCCCAGGGAAGCGGCTGTGGGGGGGGGGGGGGGGGATGGCGGGGGGGGAAGGGTACAGCAGCCTGTGAAACAGCCCGGGCTCTCCATTCTCCACCAGAGAACTTCCAGTCGACCGATTTTACAAAGGAGGTTTCTGTGTGCGAGTTTGTTTGAAGAAAGTTTCCTGGCTTCAAAAAGTTTTTAAAACCCTTGATCATGCCTAGGTCTAATCCTTTTTTTATTTTTAAGGATGCAGAAAATGAGACCCAGAAAATTCAAGTTGACCCCTCTGGAGCCACACAACTGTCAGTGTATTAGCAACTAGTTGGCAAAGTCGTTTGCTTTTTATTTTTGTTGCTGTTGTTATCGACTCAGTTTGCTCAAAGATGTGGGGAGTGACAGCCATTAGGGGAACGGGGAGAGGGGAGGACCATAGGTTAAGGACTAGGGTGGGGACCTCGTGACAAGGACTTGTGCTTTTCTACAAAATGAGAAGACAAGTTAGAAGCTTTCTCTCCCATTTCTTCCCTCCTTCTAGAATGCTGCTCTCCGTCCTATGAATCTCTGCAATAGCTTTTCCTCCCCAGAATAATCACAAGGTCTCCAATTGAAGTAACTGCTTTATTATACATGTGTATTATATATGTATAATACATATTATAAATACATGTATTTTGGGTGGATATATGTATGTATAATGTATAACATTTGATAATGCAATTGATGTGAATTCTGGATGGCCTGTAGAATGTGATTATAGAATTCAGAGGAAATTCTTTGTTTGCAGAGAAGTTTCAAAAATTCGTCACACATTGGCCTTAAGATAGATTGGATTTACCCAAGCAAGAGATCTTTCTCTTCCAGGATTCCATTCCTCTATGATGCTGGAGGATAGGGTGTGGTCACTAGCATAACCCCCCGGGGGGGTGGGGGGGAGCAAACAGGGGAGCGGCTGGAAGACTTTTTCCTGTCCCTCGATCACAAAAGAAATCAGGAATTTAGTTTTAGGTGGTAGAGTGATGCATATAAGCAGTGGAGAAAGACTACAATGAGAGTTTGTGTTGGGAGGGAAGAGAGAAGGTTCCGTTTAGCGGCAGGATATGAGGTTCTCGGACATCCCCACAATGTGACGGGGAGATGATTCCGTTGGAAGTAAGTAGCCAAACAAAGAGGCATAAAAGGGCTCTGTGTGAAAATCAAAATGAGTTGCACAATGAAAGTGTACGATTCGGGCAAACGCGAGAATACTAGAAGGAAGAACGAAGGCTGAATTCTGCAGTAGGAAATAGAAGATGAACAACAGACAGAACAAGTCTAAGGGAGACCCAGTTTGGACTGAGTGAACTCGCAGAAATGTTGAGATGGGGAGACACTGCCAAATGAGATGACATTGGAAAATGAGAGTGGAAAAGCCAGGGATGTCGTGTTGAAAATTAACACAAAGGAGCAGGAGCAGAGGAATATCTATCTAAAGACATTCTAGGCAGTTGACCAGGTAAACGCGGAGGAGTAAATAATGTGGCCATTAAAATTGCAAAATTAAGCTTCTCTCTTGTTTTGGGGGGAATTAGAACGAGTTCATGCAGAATAAAGCAATTACCACACATGAGCTCCAGTTAAGGTTTCCGGCCTCCCGATGGCACGCATGGCTTTGTGCCATGAAATCAGAGGAGACAAGACCGAGGCGTGTCATTGACATTCCAGCAAGTTGCGAAGTGTATGTTTCAGGGCAGAACCAGGCTTTGTCAACTTCAGGAATGAATTCAGAAAGGCTTCGATTTAGCAGAAGGGGGATTCTCAGATTAAAAAGATCAAATTGGGAGTCAGCAGCACAGATGAAAAATGTCTAATTTGTGCGCGTGTGTGTGTGTGTGTGCGCGCGCTCGCGCACGGGCACGGGTGTGGGTGCCATGATGAAATAAAAAGGGACTGGAGCACGGCAAGTAATTTAACCATTTAAAGATACAATTGTTTCATTAATATTTACTATTACCTGTTTAAATATTCATGACGCCTGGCCTCCCCTCCCTGTCGAACAGTGTCGACCACCAGCTCAGCGCACTGAGGTCTCAATTAGCCATTCAGGCCGACAGGACACTCTCAGCCGAGGGGCCCTCAGCCTGCAATGGGATGAACACAGATGATGACTTGGTCTGTGGCCATAGGCCGGAGTGAAACAGACTTTCCCTGGGCTGAGTTTACAGCACAAGAGAGGTTACAGAAAGATCGCCCCCTCAAGAACACAGAGAGGAACACTTTAGGAATATGTAAGTGAACATGGACAAGTGGAAAACCTCTGCCTACCGAGCATGGTGTCCCCTGGGGAGCAGTAGTGAGATGTGAGCCCCGCTAGAACTCACGAACTGGGAGATCATGACCTGAGCCAAACTCAAGAGTCAGAGGCTTAACCGACTGAGCCACCCAGGTGCCCGAGATGACCTCGTTTCTAATCCTGGTTAAACAGTCTGTGTGAAATAGGACTGGGAGGGGGTGCCTGTGAAGGAGGTGCTGGGAAGGCAGTTATACGCGCCTCAGCACTGCCCGTTGCTGTGGTCTCGGGCTCTCCTACGCAGAACCCGATGGCAGCACAGGTTCACCTTAATTGTCCCTCTCATGTCTATCTCTCCTCTACACTGTGAGCTTCCGGAGAACCTCGACTACGTTGCGTTTATTGTGCTATTTCAAGAGTCTAGCTGGCATATTGGCCAGTAGGTGTAGCAACCCTTTTTTCAATGGCTTAGCCTCTGGGAAGACAGGGCGGATATTAGAACGTGGTATTCGTAAAAGTAGCTGGATGGTTCTATCCCTTGTGTGAGTCTCCAGCCATTGTGGAGGTGTCCACGTGCAAGGCAGGAGAGGCATTGCTGTCCGTTAATAAAATAAAATAAGATAAAATAAAATAAAATATAAAATAAAATAATAGCTTCTTTTTAATTTCCTCTGGACCCTCTGGAAACCGGCAATGACAGTGTCGGCTTGAATAATGGCTTGTCATGCGTGTTCCGATCCCCAGAACCTGTGGATACGTTCGTTACCTTCCGTGACAAAGAGGACTTTGAGAGCCTGCTCAAGGTGAAGGGCCAGGATAAAATGAGATCACCTGGATTATTTTGGTCAATCCAATCGAATCACACGAGTCCTTAAGAAAAGAAGGGGAAGGCAAGAAGGTGGGTGGGAGAGATGCCACACGGGAAGGATCTGGCCTCCAACTGCCCGCTTTGACGACAGAGAAGGAGGCCACAAGGCAAGGAGTGTGAGTGGCTTTTCAAAACCAGGACCTCAGTCCTACAGCCGCAAGGAATTCAATTTTGTCAACAACCCGAATGGGCGGGCTTCTCCCCCGGAGCCTCTGGAAAGGAACCAAGACCTCTGACATTTTCATTCGAGTCCAGCGAAACTCCACTTCTGACCTATGGAGCCGTAAGATAATACATTTGTGTTTTTCCGCCACTGCATTTGTGGTCCTTTTTTTTAGGGCAGCAACAGAGAACTAACATAGCATCTCTGACGAGCGGACTGCATTTCCCGTTAAGCTTTCAGACCCTCCCCGGACTTTAATGACACTGAGGCCGTACTGAGCCATTTACCGGCGGTGAAGGATGAACTCAAAGTGTACCCAGAGGGTCCTTTTCTCTCCCTAGGAAGGGGCACTGAGCTCTCATTGTGGTCACCGTCTCCTTGGGGGCTCTTTGGGCTCCCGCTGGGTTTAAGGAGGGGAGCCAGGTACGCAGCCTGACTTTTAATTTGTAGGATTTAGTTTGTTCCAGCAAATGTCTCCAGAGCTCTTGTCACGCACAAAGTGAAATCACCTATACGCTGTATCTTTAAAAGCCGGGGAAGTGCACAGAGCAGCGGCAGCAGTCAATACCAATTTCCACATCTGGATCAATACCGTGGGATGGCTCTGTAGCTGCAGAGATCGTTCTACACGCGCACGCAGGGAGAGGGAGGGCCGGCCGGAGGAAGGGAATTGGTTTTAATGATTTCATGGCTCTGAGTAGTCCCTCTCTCCCTCTTTCCTTTAAAAGACATAAATGCATAAAATTAGGAACCAAATTTATGAACCTGTCAGCCTGCCTCCAAGCCAGCTTCTTTCCCTCACCTGTCACCCACAGTGGCATCCGATCGAGCAAATGGCCTTAGTCTGTGCGCGGGTGACACGGATGGCGGAGAGGAAAGCGAGAACACGCTTTGCAGTCGTGCGATGATAACATACGTTCTTCATTTACAGCGGGCCTCTTCGCGAGGCCCTCGGAGGGCAGTCTCCTTAATTCACAAATAGAAAACAAGGGCGGGCGGCTTGTTGGCCAGCACGCAGTTGACGTCTCCGTGGTGCCTGAACGCGTGTGCTTGGATAAGGTGGAACTGAAGCGTTTTCCTGGGCTCTCGCACTGCAGCCCGACCGGGTAGTTCTGAGTGATGGAGTCTCCCTCGTGGGAGGGACGGGGGAAGCTGTTTTTCACAGGCAGACTTGGAGCTGCCAGGAGGTTGCAACTGTGATGGAAACAGCAGGGGAAGCGCAGGAATCCGATGCCATTAGCTTTGCTGGATGCTTTCCCGGTAGGTCAGGGTCTCGACCGTTTCTCCCCCTGGGAGTGGACGCAGCTCTGACTCCACAGCGCCTCTGGGAGGCCCCGGCGGCCACGCTCTGCGGACACACAGCCCATTAGCTGGCCTCCAAAGAAGGCTGACCCTCACTCCGAGTAGGCAAGCTCATCATCCCGAGGAGCCAAACCAAGGAATAAATATGTCCCCTCTGGGCCCTGACATAATGGGAAGCTTGATCCTCGGCTTGGTAAATGCCACAGCCTCAACCGTGACCGGCTCAGTCTCGAAGACGGATCAGATGACTTCCAGGGGTGGTTCTGTGCGACTCCCAGCTGCAGGGCTGGGAGGTGGCGTGAAGGAGTGACTTTCCCGAAGAGTCATCATAAAACTTCCCTTCCTCTTCCTCCTCTCTTGTATTGCATTCCGCTCTACGGTTTTACAAGGCATTGCATGTAGGTTAGCTCCCCTCCTCCTCTGGGCAGCCCCGTGCATTTGATCCCTCTCCCGTGCCTGAGGCTTGGAGAGAGAGTCTCCTGGGGAGGGAAGGTGATCATTGCCCCGGGGGAATTAGGGAGCTGGGGACCGGATAGGCCAGCGGCCAGCGAGCCCCTGGAATGTCAGGGCGGGCCAGGGGCAGGGCAGCAAAGACCCATATCATCTTTCACTCTGATGCTGTACGTTTCCACAAATAGAAGCAGAATCATAGACTCGTCACATTCTAGCCGCCCGATTAAAAATAGGCTGACTCTCCACGTGGACTTCAGCCAGGGATCCCACACCCGTTCCCCCGAAAGGACAGACTCGAAGCACTAACTCGGCAGGGTGAGCCCCGGAAGGCAACACGTTTCTGAGATCATTACGGCTTTCCTTTGAGAGCCGGTAAATCCCCGCTAGATTAATCTTCGCCAAACAAGATTTGAGAAAAGCGCAAAATGCTAACCATTGAAAATGCTCCCGTTATTTCGCAAACAGTCCCCCCTTGCTTCATACACATTCTCAAACTGCCCACACCGTATGGAATACTTCCTGATGCTTGCTTTATGGTTCCCCCCCAAACCCCCTAAATCAATTAACAGCAATTTGCTTGATTATGAAACTATAAACACGGATATAAAAAGTGCCCATAAACCTCCCAATAAAGCACCCAACAAAACAAAGTCTTCTGGCTAACGGCTAAATTAAGTGGGGTTTTGGTTGTTGTTGTTGTTGTTGTGTGTCATCATGTGGGTCCCCCGTTAGCCCAATGAGAGGTTTGTTAGAAGATGTTCACTGGAGCACAGGTGATAAGCAGGTTCACCCTATCTCAATGCAACGCAGTTTGCTCTTCAAGGAAGACCGTTTTGGCTAACCACCACCCCAAGTGGGGTTGAAGAGATTACCGTGGTTCTACAGCATAAGGTAGAAGTTGCAAGCAAATGCTTTTAGTGTGAAAAGAGGTCCCCCCCATACTACCAGATAAATGGCCAAAGGGGAATGTCCAAAACAATTGTTTGCGTAATCCCATTGGGTGGCCATGAAATTCAATGGCGTGGCCAAAGGGCATTTATGGGCATCCAACCTGTGTCAGCACCAAAGACCCTCCAGACCCTAATACGCATAGGTTGTATTAATTATTTGCTCCTCAAGGAACTTATTATGATTTTTTTTTCATAGCTGATAATAACGGCCATATAGTTTAAGGCAGCTATGACATAGCGAAACACCAAACTAACGAGCGTAAAGAAAGGCCCAAGCATGTTTATGGTACCTTGGTTAAAAAAACGCCCTTTTCCTGGTGGCCCGTGAACTTTCGCCTACTTCTGTGTAGTTTGGGGGCTAGAGCCATAAGAAAAGCCTGCTTGTCTATGTTTCACTCAATAGCTGGTCAGAAAAGGCATGTGCATGCATTGACGGGTAATCTGATCCTGTCCCCAGGAAAGGAAATGGAGCTGACATTGGATATACATCACGTCTCTCCCTTTTTCTTTAGGGCCCCAGCATGGCACATTTGATTGGGGGGGTCATAGTTGAACTTAAGATTTTTTTTGCACTTTGTTTTCACTCATTCCATGAAATTTATTGAGTGCCTACTAAATGCATGGTGCCATGTGCTTGGCATTTATTTAATTACATCTTGCATC
>NW_024412470.1:8123275-8144127 GCF_014898765.1 Herpailurus yagouaroundi
TAGCGTGCAGACGGTTTCCATCTGCAGGACTGGGTGAGACTAGCTGGGTGTCATTGTAACTGGAAAAGAAAAAGAGGCACCAGGGGGTGAGGTTTGGAGCCTTGCCAATATCAGAACTCCGGAAGAGGGGGAGGAGCTGGTGAAGGACACCGAGGAGAGCAGTCTCCAAGGTCGGAAGCAAAGAGGAAAGTGGGTCACAGAAGCCAAGCGCAGAAAAGTTTTCATAAAACGCGACATGCTGAATTGTTGTCAGTTGCTTCTGATCGATGACACAGACTAGACTAGGAATTCACCCACGGAACCGGGCGTGAGGCCAGTAGCATTGATGAGGACAGCTTCTGTGGAATGGGTCCCAGCGTCCGTGGGGCACAAGGGAGCAGAGTGCCCAAAGTGCACAGTTCCTCTGCAGTTTCCTCGTAAAGGGCACAAGAGAAGAAAAATAGTAGCGGGAGGTAGTTATGTGATCAAAGAAAAAATTTTTTAGCATGTTGATGAGATAATTCCATTAAGGAAAAGATGATGATACAGGACAGAGCGAGGAAATTACGGTGGGAGCAAAATTCTTGGGTAGGAGAGAAGGGATGTAAATCAGGGCACAGGTGGAAGGCTTGGCACAGCCACAAGGCCCGGATTTAAACCCGCCCAGTTCGGAGGTAGAGTTAACCATTCTGCATACCGCCTAGATTCGTAGTTTAAAGTGTTTTTATTTTTTATTTTTTTAATGTTTATTTTTGAGAGAGAGAGGCAGAGAGTGTGAACAGGGGAGGGGGCAGAGAGAGGGAGACACAGAATCCTAAGCACAGAGCTGTCAGCACAGAGCCCGACGCGGGGCTCGAACTCACAACCATGAGATCATGTCCTGAGCTGATCATGTCCTCTTGCCTAACTGAATGAGCCACCCAGGCACCCCTAAAGTATTTTTAAAGCATCCGACTCTTTATTTTTTTATTTTTATTTTTTTTTGCCCCTATTTTTAAAACTAAGCATCCAACTCTTTTTTTTATTTTTATTTTTTCATTTTTATTTTTTTTGCCTCTAAAGTATTTTTAAAACTAAGCATCCGACTCTTTATTTATTTATTTATTTATTTATTTATTTATTTTTAATTTTTTTTGCCCCTAAAGTATTTTTAAAACCAAACATCCGACTCTTTTATTTTTATTTTTATTTTTAATTTTTATTTTTTTTGCCCCTAAAGTATTTTTAAAACTAAGCATCCGACTCTTGACTTCGGCTCAGGTCATGATCTCACTCTTCTTGAGTCTGAGCCCTGAGTCGGCCTCTGTGCTGACAGCACGGAGCCAGCTTGGGATTCTCTCTCCTCTCCCCGCCCCTCCCTTGCTAGCTTGCTTGTGTGTGTGTGTGTGTGTGTGTGTGTGTGTGTGTGTGTGTACTCTCAAAATAAATAAATAAATAAACTTAAAAAAGTCTTAAAAATTTTTTTTCAAATGCAGTCTTGTAATTCACATGTAACAGATTCACATGGTTGAAGGAGTGGGTGAGAAATGGATCCAGAATCCACAGGCTTTGCTACCCTCTCTCCCCTCCACCCGCCAAGAGCCCTTTCACCAGCATCTCAGATCACTGAGACTCTGAGGAATATAGTCCGAAAAGCTGTGGCCTAGACAGTCTATTTACTCATAAAGTTCTTTGAGTCCATGCAGTAAAACTGGATGGTCCTTAAATCTCCCTTTGTAGGGTACTGGCCACGTCCCCGTATGGGAGCTCTGTGACATCAGCCAAAATGGAGTGGAGGAGGTGAATGAAAATGTTTGCTTTGTGAGGATTCAGGGTTCCCTCCCTTCCCCTCCCCAAACCCCTCCTCCCCCCCCAGAAAAAAACCTAGGAAGTCATTTGCAAAACAAGACATTCTCAAGGAGGTAGCAATCCTGTTAACAGTTTAGGCTTGTCTGCAGGAGCATCTGTTTTAATAGCACATCTGTAGGGGTGTAGTACTTACCGGGGTGACCTAGGTTTTGTCTTAGAGAATTTAATGGATGCCTTTCTTTCTGGTCTTGAAGCCCTCTCCCTACACAATTACTTAGTTGAAAGTGAAATCGTTCCGCTCAGTCCTGAACCGGTAGATCAATAGCTGAATAATGCTGTGTGCGGAATCCCAGGTAGCAGCCATGGCTAATGAGGCAGCGGGTAAGTGATTTCACCAGTGTCTGAGCTCTGACGCCAGGAAGAAGTGCAGGGATGCTGCCCAGAGGGCCACTTTGACAAAGAGGAGAAATAAGGGCGCTTCCTGGTGGAGACAGGTGCGGTTGTAAAGGCAGGTGTGGTTGCACAGCTTCCTGGGAAATGAGAGCACTGGGAAGGGGAGGGGAGGGGCGGGGCGCACACAGAGCCCTTGTGTCTGGGAACTGGGAGGCCTATAAAGATCGCAGCTACATTGTCAGTGGGAAATTCTATTTGACCCTTTGTTCATTCATTTATTCACTCATTTACTCAATGAATGCTTGGTTGAGCACCTACTGTGTGTCAAGCAATTTGTTATTTACTGGGAAGCTAACCGTGACACAGGCCTTGCCCTCAAGAAGCAACTAGTCTAGAGGCTCAGATGGAAATGAAGAGGAACTTGATAGTTACGGAACATTGGGGCACGTTCAAGGATGGAGATCTGTCCATGGGTTATTGTCTCGTTCTTCATTTTAGTATTTTGATCCCCATTTTGCTGAGATTAGTTCCTTAAAAGGAGAACCCAAAGGATACCTCTTTGGCTCAGAAACAATTCTTTCCGTGTCCTTGGCATACAGGAGTGGCCACATAAAAGCTGTTGGGATTGAAATTAGATAGCACTTTTAATTATATTCACATGCGTCATTTCAGGGTTATTCCCTTTTAAGACAGATGAACCTTAGTATTATTATCATCCCCATTTTCTGACTTGAAGTATTACGCATCAAAAAAGGATGTTTTATCAGCTAATTCACACGGCGTCCGTAACTAAGAAGTGCATGGTGTGTGTAGCTCTCCCAGAAGTCTGTGCATTTTAACATGGCCCATATCCTAACTCGGTGCTGACTCAGGTCTGAAAATCAGAGAAGGCATCACATGCAAACTAATATTTTGGGGGCAGAGGTGGGGGATTGCTTGGCCATCCTCAAATTATACCAGGAGGGGCGCCTGGGTGGCTCAGTCGGTTAAGCGTCCGACTTCGGCTCAGGTCAGGATCTCATGACTCGTGGGTTCGAGCCCCACAAGGGGCTCTGGTGCTGACAGCTCAGAGCCTGGATCCTGCTTCGGATTCTGTGTCTCCCTCTGCTCCTGAGACTCTGGACCTGACTACCCGGTTGCGAAGAACTTTTTCATGGCTCTAATGTAACTGGGAAACACAGCCAAAAGTCACCGGTGAGAAGTTAACCCTTCCTGGTGGTGCTGGGTTCCAGTCTCTTGGGGCAGGATACAGCACCCCGGTGACAGCGTCGCCCTAGAGCCAGCCAACCCAAGTGCAAATCCCAGCACTGCCACCTGATGACCTTGGGAGAATTCCTTTATTTCTTCGTGCCCCAGTTTCCCCAACCGTAAATGCGGTTGTAGTATACTCACATTCTGCGAGGGGTTATTGGGAGGATTAAATGATTCCGTATACGTGAAATGCTATACGTACAGAGCAGATGCCATATAAGGCTTAGCTGCTCCTACTGTTATATTTCTGTACACATTCCCCCCATTCTCTGCCAGCAGCTAGCACAAACATTCCCAGGGACCTGCCTTAGAGTCCTATGTTCTAAAAATGGCCACGAGTCATAGATAGGAAGCCAGACCCTGAGCCGTCTTTTCCTTTGCATCCCTAAGGCCAGCCAGCAATTGGCAGAAATGGGAGAAGGTGACCCTGCCTTGCTGTCTCCACCCACACTTCTGTATCATACACTCGGAAGCCGACTAGGAGGAAAGTGCTTTTGAGGGGCTTCTACTACCCAGCTTTCGTTGGGTGGTGATGGTACTTCTTTTAGACCTGCCGGCGAGGTTCACCTAGCACTTTATTTTGTCGTACAGCATCTTGTGATTTCTTACATATAGGGGAAGTTTTCTGCCCTGTTGCTTCTCCAGGGTGGTCACCAATGATTCAAGGGCTTTTCAAAGGAAGGATGGAAACCTATTGAACATGGTACCGGACCGGGTATTGCTTTGGGCACTTACACAGGATCCCCTTACAGGTTTGTTACAACCCTGCGAGATGGATACTATTATCCCAACTTTGCTATAAACAAATTGAAGCTCAGGTTATGCCCCATCCCCACTGACTAAGGTCCCAGAGCAAGTAAGTAGCTGAGCCGGGATAGGAAACACTATTGATCTGACTCTGAGGATGTGGCTCTCGTTCTGTTTTTAGGGACAAGATCTTTTAGGGGTGTCTGGGTGGCTCAGCTGGTGAAGCGTCCCACTCCTGATTTTGGCTCAGGTCCTGATCTCACAGTTTCATGGGTTCGATCCCCATATCAGGCTCTGCACTGGCAGCGTGGAGCCTGCTTGGGATTCTCTCTCTCCCTGTCTCTCTCTGCCCCTCCCCCACTCGTGCTCACCCTCTCTCTCTACAAATAAATAAATAAAATCTTTTATTGCACAGAGCAAAAATAAAATGCAAATGTCACTGGGAGAGGTGACACTGATGTATGTTCCTATTAGGGGACAGGATTGCTGCCAGACCCTTCCTTGAAAACAGGCGTTGTTAAGAGAGACAGCAGTGGAGAGAAACTCCTCGACAATAAATAGCAAAGGAAGGGGGCGTGGGGCTGGGGAGGAACAGGGCATGAAGTGTATTCGTTTTCCGTTGCTGCTGTAACAAATTATTATAAACTTAGTCACTTGGCAGAAATGCATTATCTTGCACCCAACAGGGCTGGAGGGTCTCCAGGCTGGAGTCAGGGTTAAACAGGGCTGCATCGCCTTCTGCGGGTTCTAGGGCCGAATCCATTTCCTTGCTCATTCAGGTGGCAGAATTCAGTTCCACGGGGTTGTAGGACTGAGGCCCCTGTTTCCCTGGCGGCTGTCAGCTGGGGCTGCCCTGAGCTGATGGAGGCCTCCCTCTGGTCCTTGCACACGGCCTCCCACTAGTCAGATCGAGCCAGGGGATGTCAAATCCTTCTCACGCCCTTCCTCCAAGTGATGCTTCTGCATTCCTTGTTCCAGGCAGGATAGGCTCTCCGTTTTTAAAGACTCCTGTGATTAGATTGGGTCCTCCTGGATAATTCAGGACGCTGGCTCCATCTCAAGGTCCTTACCCTTGATCATATCTGCGAAGTCTCTTTTTCTATGTAAAGGGGTGTATTGACAAGTTCTGGGTATTAGGGCTTAGGCATCTTTGTGAGGAGGCATTATTCTGTCCGCCACCAGAGGGGATCCTGGGGTCACCTATACATGGTGCCCGTATCATGGCTTTGTCCTGGGTCTCCTGGTCTTGGGCAACAGTTTTGCTAATTATTGTCTAGAACGGATCCACAAGTCAGGATGAGGGAGCTCCACGCTGCTGACAGACAGATCCCGACCTACCCCCAAAGGGTTTTTGGCCTACCAGCCTTCCCAGTGTCCCTTTAAAGCAATTTGTAGTCTGTTATCCTGTATCATTAACCTAATTAGTATAATTGCACCCAATTACGTAATCAGTGTAAATACATGAAGAGTCCCATAATTAGACGATGTAATTAGGTAATTAATAGATGACGTGGGAAAAATCCGTAGAAAACATTCTGAAATGGACATGGTGCCTGCATGAAGCAGGCAATTTTTGCGAACTTCAGCATCTCAGCCAACTCCTTCCACTGAAAGAGAGATCCACAAACGAATTAGAATCCAAACCATAAAATTCTTGTTCTAAAAGCTCCTGCCATCTTGTATCATGTTCTTCCATCCCCAGTTTTATGAATACGTGGCCAGGTCTGTCTCTATGTTGCTGTTGAGGAGGCACAGTTCTCCCACAGAGCTGAGTCGATGAAAAAATCCGGTCCATGGTACGCCGGATTTGACACTGAGTCTATAGATAGAAGGAGAGTGTTATTAAGGCCGTGTCTATATGACCGAAGTAACCAGACGGGGGCAGAGACGGAGTTGGGCTGCTTTGCTAACAGTCTCACCAGCTGATTCTTTCTCCCTGAGGCAAAGTCAGTTGGAACACCGGCACCTGTTGCTTAAGCAAATCTGGTGACTCTTGGGAGTTCAATGGAGAAAGAGGCCTGGTCAATTCCATCTCCAAGTACGTCTTCAGTGTATCCACTTTCTGCCTCTGTGGCTGACACTCTTGGTCCAGTGGTGGCTCTTCTACCTGATCTACAGTAGCAAGGTCATGTCCCCCTCCATGTATTGTTTTCCATTGTCCCTCCAGTCTCTTCTCAGGCAGCCAGAGGTGTCTTAAGATCAATCTACAGCTAAACACTTAAAAAAAAATTTTTTTTAACATGTATTCATTTTTGAGAGACAGAGCATGGGTGGGAGAGGGGCAGACAGACACACACACACACACACACACACACACACACACACACAGAATCTGAAGCAGGTGCCAAGCTTCAAACTGTCAACACAGAGCCCGACACAGGGCTTGAACCCACGAACCATGAGATCATGACCTGAGCTGAAGTCGGATGCTTCACCAACTGAGCCACCCAGGCACCCCTAAAAGCTTTTCAGTGTAGGAATACCCACATCTTTCACCTTTGCAAGGACAAATACTTTAATTTCACATTTTTCCCAGCTCTACTGAGATATAATTGGGATATAATATTATGTAAGTTTAATTTGCAACTTTTAAGTATATATTATTGTTACCAATAGTCACTGTGCTGTATATTAGATGCCCACAATTCATTCGTTTTCTCACTGGACGTTTTCACTCTTTGACCTTCATTTCCCCATTTTCCCCACACCCTAGTCCCTGGTCACCACCAATCTATTCCCTGTTTCCATGAGTTTGGTTTTTATTGATCTTTATTTAACTTTTAATTAAAAAAAATTTTAATTCCGGTGTAGTTAACATACTGTGTTATATTCATTTCAGGTGTGCAATATAGTGATTCAACAATTCCATATATCCCACAGTGCTCAACAAGATAAGTGTACTTTTATTTTTATTTTTTATTTTTTAAATGTTTATTTATTTATTTATTTATTTATTTATTTTTTCAACGTTTATTTATTTTTGGGACAGAGAGAGACAGAGCGTGAACGGGCAAGGGGCAGAGAGAGAGGGAGACACAGAATCGGAAACAGGCTCCAGGCTCTGAGCCATCAGCCCAGAGCCCGACGCGGGGCTCGAACTCACAGACCGTGAGATCATGACCTGGTTGAAGTCGGACGCTTAACCGACTGCGCCACCCAGGCGCCCCCTAAATGTTTATTTATTTTTGAGAGAGAGAGAGAGAGAGGACGAGCAGGAGAGGAGCAGAGAGAGGGAGACACAGAATCTGAAACAGGCTCCAGGCTCTGAGCCATCAGCACAGAGCCTGATGCGGGGCTCAAACTCACAAACCGTGAGATCATGACCTGAGCCGAAGCCAGATGCCCAACCGACTGAGCCACCCAGGCTCCCCAAGATAAGTGTACTTTTAATCTCCATCCCCTCACCCACCTCCCCTCTGGTAGCCACCTGTTTGTTCTCTATAGTTAAGAATTTATTTTCTGGGGCACGCTGGGGGGCTCATTCAGTTTGAGCATCCAGTTCCAGATTTTGGCTCAAGTCATGATCTCATGGTTTGAGAGATTGAGCCACGAAGTGGGCTCTATGCTGGCCGCATGGAGCCTCCTTGGGATTCTCTCTCTCTCTCTCTCTCTCTCTCTACTGCTCCCCTGCTCACGTGCACTCTCTCTCTCTCTCTCTGAAAGTAAATAAATGAACTTAAAAAAAAAAGAACATGTTTTTTTGGTTTGTCACTTTTTCCTTTGTTCATTTGTTTTGTTTCTTAAGTTCCACATATGAGTGAAATCATATGGTATTTGCATTTTTCTGACTTATTTCTCTTGGCATAATACCCTCTAGGTCCATCCGTGTTGTTGCAGATGATAAGATTTCGTTCTTTTTTTATGGCTGAGTAACATTCCAGTGTGTGTGTGTGTGTGTGTGTGTGTGTGTGTGTGTGGTGTGTGTGTATGTGTAACATATTCTTTATCCATTCATCGATTGATGGACACTAGATTGCTTCCATAATTTGGCTATCGTAAATAATGCTGCATTAAACGTAGGGCTGCACATACCCTTTCAAATTCATGTTTTCAAATTCTTTGGGTAAATTCCCAGTAGTGTGATTACTGGATTGTAGTGTAGATCTATTTTTAACCTTTTGAGGAAACTCCATACTGTTCTCCAGAGTGGCTGTGCCAATTTGCTTTCCCCGCCACAGTACATGAGGGTTCCCCTTCCTCCACATCCTTGCCAACACTAGAAAACCGACATCTTTAACATAGTCTACAGGGTCTCATGAGATTAGGTCTCTGCCTATCCCTCAAGCTTTTCTCGCACCTTCTCCCCAAATAGTCTTTCCACATTGGCTTTCTTACACGTCTTCACATGTACTAAGCTCTGTCCTATCTCAGGGCTTTCCCTGAAGCTCTTCTTGTTGCTTGGGGTATGGTGTCCCTTGTCTCTCAATGGCTAAATCCATTCATTCTCTAGGCCCCTAGTTCCTTAGAGAAGCTATCATCCCTTAATTTAAAACATTTTCTCATTACGATCTCCCATAACACATTGTACTTTTTCTTCCTGGCATTCATCACAATCTGTAATTCTGCATTTATTATCCACAATATTATTTTGTGATCTGTACCATCCAGTAGATTGTAAATTTCATGAAGGCAACAACCATGTTTGTTCTGTTTGGCCACTAAATCCCCAGTGTGTAGCACATAGTAGAAACTCAGTAAATATTTGCGGAATAATGTGTTGAAGGCGGGGCCTCCAAGAACCAACAACAAGTTATCACATCAGCGGCAAGGACCAATTCAGGTCACAAGGTGAGAGGCTGGGATGGGGGCCCCACCATCACAGACAAAAGAATATAAACAGCAACTGTAGGAGAGCTCGTACTTCACTGGGTGATGACCACTGTCCCCTCCTCATACCTGCAACTACGAAGACTTTGAGTAAGAGGACATCTAACTTTCCCTGATTGACCGTTGTGATTAGGTTTTGTTTTTTATCCCCTCTTCTTTTAATTTTAGCCTGCCTCTCAGAGAGAAACCCAAAGAGCCTTTGTCATTGACCACATGCAGACACACTGTTAAATTGGTTTTCGCCCTCCGCCTTGCGTTCCACACCCTAGAGAAAGAGAGTGGGAGGGTGAGATGGTTCACTTGTCTGGTGGTGTAGACCTGAGAATGGAATAGAGACTCCATTATGAGCAAATGGAGCAGTCAAAAAAAAAAAAAGTTGGGGGGATGGAAGTGTTTTGAGGGAAGAGTGCAAGAAGTGGTCTGCTTCTGTGTTTCCACACCTGAACTAAAACCCAGTCAAGGGCAGCCTCAGGCTGGACTTTTCACTTCTCATTTGCCGAGTGTTATTGTGTGTAGATCGGTCCTCTGAGGAGCACCGATTAACTGTAAGAATTTCATTCAGTTTTCTACTCCTAATCATGTTTATTCTCTCGTAAATATTTATGGAAGACCTCCCTACTTGCCTGGGACTTTGTTAGGTGTTGGAAACGCACAAAGTCGTCTTCCCGCTTCGTCCCCAAAACCGGATCCCTGGGTCAGCCCTCTAAGAGCATGAGTAACGAAGACCATTTTCAAGGAGATAAATGGCTATGGCTATGTGTGGATTTATAACTTATGCCAGAGGATGCCGATGGCAAGTCTACTGGGTTAGTATGAGCAAGGCAGCCATGGTCGCCTGTCTCAGAGGGCCTACAGTTTGGCTGACACGGTGGCCTATGAAGCGAGTAATTCCAGTCAAATGTGACGGATATTACACTGGGGGAGGGATAGGGTGCTATGAAAACACCTTTTAGAGGAATCTCACCCACTCTAGGCACTCAGGAAGGGCCTCCTGAGAAAAAATTAATATTTAAGCCGAGATTTACAGGAAAGGCAGGACTCGGTAAGGTAAAGGCCAACGTGGTTTAACAGTGAGTTATTTTTTGAGAGAGGGCAGATACATATGCAATGACAGTGATGCAGGTATTGGAAAGCATGTCCAAAGTCCTGGAAGTGAGAGGGTACATGGCATATTCATTGGACTGAATGGAAGAAGAGACGTATGACCTCCCAACAGGAGGGAGCTCCTTGAAGACAAGGAAATTCTTATTTTTTGTTGTATGCAAGTAAAATATTTATACTTTATTTAGATAAAATATTTTATATTTCCTAATTTACATTTCCCATATCACCTAGCATAAGATAAGGTGTGTGATGTTGACTGATGAAATGCCATCCTGGATGAGTTTTACTTTTATCGGCTTTTCACTTGTATGAGCATTAGGAGAAATACGTTTGGGAAGTTTTATAGTGAGTGTCCAAATGGCCCAAAGCTACACTATGTTGGTATTTTATTTTATTTTATTTTATTTTATTTTATTTTATTTTTTAAGTAGGCTTCAGGCCTAGTGCAGAGCCCAGTGAGGGGCTTGAAATCATGACCCCGAGATCAAGACCTGAGCTGAGATCAAGAGTTGGCTGTTCAACTGACTGAGCCCCCCAGGCCCCTCCCATTCTATGTGGTTCTTTAAGGAAGGTGAATCCTGGAAGGATGATGCCGTGAAACATTTCAAATGAGAATTACAGAGGAAAGTTTATAGTCTGTCTTCTTCCTACCAACCAGCCTTCTCCTTGCAAATCCATATCTCTGGGTCAACCCTCCAAGGGCTGGCATGACCAGCGCCATTTTCAGGGAGATAGATGCCTACATCTATCTTACCGCCTGCACCAAGAGGACATAGTTAGTATGCCTGTTGGATTGGCTGACCAACCTCCACGGCATGAGGCAGTGTCAATGACTCCAGTGAGGTGCCAGCCGGCATATACATCGATCATAAATAACGTCTCAATATCCTATAGCAGGTCATAAATCAAAGAAATTAAAAAATATCTTTCTCTCTGGTTTGTTCCAATGGACTGGGAACTTGTCTTTTTAGGGTTGCTGCATGACCTGGCCTTCTGGTCCATAGCAGTTTAGGTCTTTTTCTTAACTTTTGGTTCCACAGAGTCTGGAGAACCGATTATAACCACCTATGGGGCTGTGTGTGTATCACTGGAGTAAGTAAAGAGTCGCAGAACCTTCTTGCTCTACCCTCTGTCAATACTCAGCACATACTCTAGTGACTGTTAGATGGACGGCTCTCTTTTTTGCAAGTATGCTATTTCCCTCAGTGTTGACATTAAAGATTACATAACCAGAAGGAATTTCATAGCTTGCTAAATCCCACCTCTTTCTTAGTAGGGAAAGAAACTGAGACAGGAGACAGGAAACAAATTTGTTTGAGCTCATCCACACCTTTGAGAAGGAGGAGTGACCCATCTGATTGGAATTTGAAAGAAGGGACTAGTCACGCTTGGTTCATGAGTTCGCGAGTTCTTCCTGAGCGGGTCCATTCTCATTGGCTCTCTTATCATGGTGTGGGCTTCCTCGGATAGGCTTTGCCTCTGTAGGAGGCGAGGAAGAGGCTTGAAGTTGTCCATCCACTTGAGATTGGTGGGTAGGGTTAATTCTGGAATAAATATGACACAGCCCATTGTTGCCATGGACCAAGCCATGTCCTCCAAGTTATAAAGTTGGTATTTTGATCTCTGTCCATCTAATCCCTGGGCCTCTTTCTTCCTTTTTTTTTTTTTCCAACGTTTATTTATTTTTTGGGGGACAGAGAGAGACAGAGCATGAATGGGGGAGGGGCAGAGAGAGAGGGAGACACAGAATCGGAAACAGGCTCCAGGCCCTGAGCCATCAGCCCAGAGCCCGATGCGGGGCTCGAACTCACGGACCGCGAGATCGTGACCTGGCTGAAGTTGGACGCTTAACCGACTGCGCCACCCAGGCGCCCCTCCCTGGGCCTATTTCTTATTGGTTCCGAACATAGAAGGAGGAGAGAAATGTTACGTACCGGATATTCCTACCAAACTCCCGAGAGCCACTCTCAACATTGCTGGCCCATCGATCCCTAAACCTACCACTGCCCTGGCTTCTGCCACTGCCCCCATCCTGCCTCTGACTCTAACACCACCGCCCCATGATTACAGCAGGAGTTACAAACCAGGGCTCCCTTTCTGAAGAGTTTGATGACTTTCCCAAAGCCCTGTTGCCTTCCTGATCCTCCGGAGTCCCTGACGTTCTGCCATTGCTGACTCTTGCGTTTTAAATCCCACATTTGTTTTCCGAAGAACTCTTTCTTAATGCACACATCTAATTTGGCACCGCCGTGTAGGGCATCGTAGAGGAAGAAGTATGGGTTTGGTGGTCAGATAGGGAGGATGTCAAAGTTGAGTCTCGGGAACGTACCGACCAAATCAACGAGGATGCGCTAAAAGCAAAAGCAACTTCGGCACCTGCACGGCTTCACCCACCAAAGGTGTGTTTGAAATCCATACAAAGTCTGTGGTCAGTGCTGGAAGTTCTCGGGGGCAAGTATCGGCTGTGTTGCATCATTCTGTCACAACCCCGCCAGGGAGATGTGCCCCCCTCCAAGAGGAGGGGCCGTAGGCTTGAGCACGGACACCAACACACGGCAGTGAGGTCTGCCTCTTCTGCTCATATCTCCTCGTCCACACTGGCAAAGCAGCTGTGCCCGGCTGTCAGGGGCTGAGGATCTGATCCCTTCGTGTACCAGGAACTCGAGGAGAGCCAGATACCGGTGAACATTGAGAAGATCACAGAGAATAATTAGATTCAGCCTCTAAGGTTGTCCTAAGAGTTAAATGGGATTAACATACGCACGATTCGTGACACCCTTTGGGTGCTCCATAAATGTGAATACCCTGGAGTTCAGGTACTAGGGAAGGGTGGGGAGGAGACTGGAAAGTCACACTGGAGGTTCTGGGAATTCATACAAGTTAGCACAGGAGACCCGGTTGCCTGTGTATTTCACAGGAAGTGTGAAAGCAATAGGCAGACTGCACTTTTGCCTCTTAGCCCGGTGCCTCCCACAGGCGACACAGCACATCAGGTCACATGTGGCTCTTTTCTTTCACATGCATGTGCTCACCGACACTCACGAGGCGGCCAGGGGCAGGGGAGGGCAACAGCATCTCTTAACGTGGTGCTTGTGCCCAGTACTACTCTCATTGCATTACAGTATTGTCTTGCCCGGTCTTTCCAACAGCCCTGAGAAGTGAGGTCTACCCTCATTTTCCAGAAGAGGAAGCCTCCTTCCCATGTGACGCGGGAGCGCTGAGGCTTGGAGGTGGGTTTCAACCCGGCTGTGTCCGCCTCCGATGCCTGTAATCTCTCTACCACCCAGCCTCTTTCCACGGTGCCCTCCTGAGCCTGGCACCTGGCGCACACCAGTGAATGCTTGTCGAAGGAAGGGGCATCACAGGGTCAAACTGCCAACCGCGATTCTGACAGGAGACACCTCAGTTCCGTCTGCAACCGTTGCCACAGAAGATGGCCGAGGGTGGCTTTGGCCTGATGAGAAACCTGACTGGATCGTCTGACTCATTAGGGAGAGGTTGACGTGCTCATTAGGGAGAGGTCTTTGGGAGACAGGGGCCCTGGGAAGAAGCGTGCAGAAGCCTGGGATGAAACCTGGAAGTCTTGAACTGATGTTTGCCGCGGCCTGGGCCTAAGCTCTTCATTCCACAGCAAGCTGGTCGGGTCAAAGGGAGCTGGGCCAGCTCTGCCACGTGTCCCTTCTTCCCCAGCCGGTGTCTCATTTCCTCACTGGCACGGGAGACACCTGTGCCTGCCTCCTCTGTCTTCGGGTCTCCCTTTCTTTCTTCTTTCTTTCTTTCTTTCTTTCTTTCTTTCTTTCCCTCTTTCTTTATTCTTTTCATTCTCTTTTCTTTCTCCTTTCTCTTTCTTTCTTTCTCCTTTTTCTTTCTTTCTTTCTCTTTTCTCTCTTTCTCCTTTCTTTTTCTTTCTCTTTCTTTCTTTCTTCCTTTCTCTTTCTTTCTTTCTTTCTTTCTTCCTTTGTTTCTCTTTTCTTTCTCCTTTTTCTTTCTTTCTTTCTTTCTTTCTTTCTTTCTTTCTTTCTTTCTCTTTTCTCTCTTTCTTTGTTTCTTTCTCTTTTCTCTCTCCTCTTTGTTTCTTTCTCTTTTCTCTCTTTCTCCTTTCTTTCTCTTTCTTTCTTTCCTCCTTTCTCCTTCTTTCTTTCTTCCTTCCTTTCTCTTTTCTTTCTTCTTTCTTTCTTTCTTTCTTTCTTCCCCCTTCCTTTCTTCCTTCCTTCCTCCTTCCCTCCCTCCCTCCATTTCTTTCTTTCTTTCTCTCTTCTCTCTTTCTCTTTCTTTCTTTCTTTCTTTCTTTCTTTCTTTCTTCCTTTTTTAATGTTTATTTATTTTTAAGAGAGAGAGAGAGAGAGAGAAAGAGCGTGTGTGCCAGTGGGGGATGGGCAGAGAGGGAGACACAGAATCCGAAGCACAGAGCCCGACGCAGGACTCTAACTCAACCATGAGATCATGACCTGAGCTGAAGTCGGATGGTTAACCGACTGAGCCCCCCACCCCAGGCGCCCTCCAGGTCTCTTTTTCAATGTCCTTTCTGCAGAGAGGCCTTTCCTGACCTCTTTCTATTTATTTATTTATTTATTTAAGAGAGAGAGAGCATGGGAGTGGAGTCGGGGACAGGGCAACGACAGAGGGAGAGAGAGAACCTCAAGCAGGCTCTGTTCTGCATGGAGCCAGACACGGGACTCGATCCCACAGCCATGAGATCATGACCTGAGTTGGACGCTTAACCGACTGAGCCCCTCAGGTGCCCCCCCCACCCCCCACCCCGACCTCTTTCTAAAAGGATTTCCTGTTACTCTTTCTCAGAGGCTGAAGAACACAGCAGTTCACAGCCTGGTTGACCCGCATTTGGTCCCAGCCCTGCTATTACTGGCTCTGAGGCCTTTGTAAATGACTTAAATTGCTCTGTTCCTTAATTTCCTCATCCGTAAAATGGGGATGAAAATAGCACATCCGTCCCAGGGCTGGTGAGGATTAAAATGAGTTGGTGCAAAGGAAATTCTTAGACCAGTTGGTGGCCCGTGGAACACTCAGTGAGTGCTGACTGTTCTTGTTCGTACATTGCTTTTGTTTATTTCCCTCCTACTGGTTACCGCGCGTTCTTATTCACTGGCGTAGTTGATCAGCTCTCCCTCACAAGTAAGTGCCAAGAGGCAGAGACCGTCTCATTTATCGGTGCATCCCCCACTTCCTGGCCTGATGTGAGCTGCGTGAATGTTCGGTGAATAAGCAAATGGATTGTTTATGCAAGAGACCCTGTGAAGATGATTTGGACACTGTCCCTGCCCCACCGGAGCTTACTCAGCGTAGTGAGGAGATAAGACAGGCTAGAAGCACCACTCGATACCGGACAGAGTATGGTTGGTATTTGCAAAAACGAAACACCAAGGGTGATGGCGCGGGGCCAGCATCAGGAGATGCTGATCTGTGGGCACATCCGGGAGATGCCGGTCTGCGGGCACATCTGGGAAGACTTCCTCGTGGTCCTTAGCACCGAAACCGGGGTGCATAGCCGATGATACGTTTGCGTGGTGTTTGCGGAGTAGGTGCCTGGAGCAAACCGGGGAATGGAGAGCAAATGGCCGATTTTAACATGTAATTCACTGCAAAGTGAATTTTCCTTGCCTGTTTCCCACTGAGAAAGATTACAAGCAGGGCGCGTCTTCCGGCTGTCACTGAGCACGCCCAGGACGAGCACGGAGCCCAGCTCTTCGTCTGCAGGCCACCTGCGCGGGCGCTCATTCCATTTCCAGTCTTTGCTTCTTCCTTGTCCAGAGTCTGAGCCTGTCCTTTCTTTAGGACTTGGAGCTATTGGGACCATTTACATTAATTAATTGAATAAGACCTCTTTGTTTAAAAATACTTTTTTTCAATTTTTATTTACTTTTGAGAGAGAGAGAGAGCACATGAGCAAGCAGGGGAGGGGGAGACAGAGAGAGACAGAGCGAGACGCAGAATCTAAAGCAGGCTCCGGGTTCTGAGCTGTCAACACAGAACCCTGAGCGGGGCTTGAACCCGCCAACCGTGAGATCAGGACCGGAGCCGAAGTGGGGTGCTTAACCGACTGAGCCGCCCAGGCGCCCCGGGACCATTTTAATTCGAATGTTCAAATGTTCATCCTCTGGGGATTGTGACGAAGGAAAATATTTAGAACTGTAGGTGTGTTTTGAAAACAAACGAACAAACTGGCTTTTCTGAGGTTCCTTGGCAGGTTGGTTTTCAAAACAGAGGGCTTCCTCCGTGATGCCTACCGACCTCCAGATTGCCAGATTGGTTACAGATACCGGATCTCTTTACAGGTTGCCGTATTTGTGAGACCCTGAGAGGGCCCCAAATCCTTGATAAGGTCTCCGAAGGGGGGCCCCACGCCCAGAAAGAGACAGTGCCCGTGTCTCTCTCTGCATCCTGCTGTCTGTGCCTCTGGGAGCGGATCAAGGATGCCGCTGCTACGCAAGAGAGGGCACTATTTGCACCTGCACTTGGCAGGTAAAGGTGGTGACACTTCATGAGGCTGATGCCATTTGTCCTTTGGTTGTTACTTGACTCTGTTGCCTTGACAACCTGGAAAGGTGAGAGCTCCGGGACACGGAGGGCTTAGAAATCTCGCACTGAGATGGTTCATAGCCCTCAGGCTGAGCCCCCTCTCCTAAAAGAGTGGCTTCATTTTTCCTCCCTGACGGTGTGGGGATGCCCAGGTCGCCCCGTCCTGGTGTGGAAACCACCCCCACCCCTCTCCCCGCAGCAGGTGGGGCACAACATCCTTCCTGCTGAGAGAGCCCCGAGGGAATATGGACCCTAGGGAGTCCCTGAAATCACAAGCATTTAGACGAAAATGGAAGCTCTGTGGAATTTCAATCCGCCTTCCCTAAAAAAAGGCACATTGTTGTAAATCATTGCTCCATTAAGTCTTTTGTATTCCCTAGTTAGTACTTTCAATGTTTCCCTTTGCCTTTGTTGGTTTTTTTTTTTTTTTTTCCTTTAGCTTCTCTGCCTGTCTGCCTCCTGTCTTCTCTGTGTCCGTCCCTAGGAGTCACAAGGAGCTGGTAGTTTCTCATTTGGACTCGGGCAATGAAACTCTGTCCCAGCAGGTGTGGTAGCACTATCTCAGGGAGATCCAGCAGAGGGACCAAGGGGCCCTTTGCTACCCCAGCCTCTTGGCTAGAAGATGCTTCCTTCCTCAGACAAGTCTGTGATACCAGAGAAGTCAGCCAGCATCCTGAGCCCCAGGCGGCTGGTCGAGCTTCTCTTCATATTGAAGGGTGCTGAAAGAATTTCCCACCGAAGTGCAAATTTTGAAATGAAAAGGGGTGTTAGAATTCCGGACAGGAAGGAAGAGTCTAGGCCCTGGTGGTCATGTTCTTCCAGGATTCCAGGCAAGGACAGGTAGCTAGTAGAGACCATTGAATTAGAGATGGTCTTTGGCCTTGGTAGGCCGCATTGCTGAGCAGACAGAAGGCACCGTAAGGAATATTTAGGCCAATTAATTTCTTTTGCATATGAGGAAACTGAGGCCCAGAGCAAGGAAATGCTAATTTGAAGTCCAAGTAGCATAGCTAAGACTAGAACCCAGGTCCCCTAAGGGTTCCATTCAGGGTTTATTTTGTTGCATTAATGGATTTTCTGGAAAAGGATCCTGTTTTATTGAAACATTAACAGGCCTGTGGGTATTATAGAACTGCTTTTGTAGGTTCCGTACCGCTGAACATTCTTGATGAAGAAAAAAGAACTGAGGGTCTACGAAAGAGGGCGATGTACTGAGTAACAGTCCTTGTCAATCTTGGTCTGCATGGACATCATCCATTCATTTGTTGTCTTTCCCCAAATATTTAATGAGCGCCACAGTGTGCAAGGCACTGGGATATGGGCAGATGAGAAAGATAATGGCTCAGCATTCCAGAAGCTTATGGGACTTTTGTATTGCAGACAGCATTTGACTTGCATTTTGAAACACAGGCTCTAACTGGAATTAATTTCAAGTGCCCAGTCTTTCCGGAACACAAGCTTCTTGTAGAGAAGTGAGGGCCTATAAAGTTAGATTGCAGAGATGTGTATTTTTCTATTAGTAAGTTTATAGGTCTGGCCAATTAAGAAGGTGTGGCAGGTATAACCTCGCTTATGTTTTTGTGAGACGTCTGAATTCATCGATCACAGACTTCTTGTAATAAACTGGAAATTCTACGCCAAGCAATTATTAGGTGGTCAAAAAATAAACTGTAAGGTTAAGTTGATCATTGTTTGTCAATGTAAACGTAATAAGCATTAATTTCTGGGTGCATGGAAGAGAGGAGAGGTCAGCAAGCCGTAGCCTGAGGGCCGAATCCACCCATCACTTATTTTGTAAATAAAGTTTTATTGAAACCTGCCTTGAGTGTTGGGTTATGCATTGTCTATGGCTTCTTTTGTACTATGATGGCAGAAAGGAGTAATTGCAACAGAGACCTCAATGCCTGTAAGGCCTAAAATATTAACTCTCTGGCCTTTTCTGGAAAAAGTGGGCCAACTCTTTTTTTTTTTTTTTTTTTTTTGCTTTTTAATGTTTATTTATTTATTTTGCGTGTGTGTGAGAGAGAGAGCAAGCAGGGGAGGGGCAGAGAATGAGAGAAAGAGAGTCCCAACAGAATCCCAAGAGAATCCCACCTTGTCGGCATAGAACCCACCCTCACGAACCCCCCCTCATGACCTGAGCCAAAATCAAGAGCTCTCTGCTCAACTGACTGAACCATCCAAGTGCCCCAAGCTGGGCAACTCTTAAAATAGAGCTGGGTGATTAAGTTTGCAGTGCTGACGCGTTTGTGTGGGAGGGCTTGCTGGCTTACTGTTCCAGTAAAAAAAAACCTTGGTGGGTATCCCCAGCAAATGCGTCAAATCCGGTAAAGACAAGAACAGTGTTTAATCGAGGGGAAGGAAGGAACTGTAGAAATGAATATCAGAAGGACTGGTTTTGTGTTAGTAAGGCAGGAAAAAGAAGGTTCCTGAAGGTCACCAGCTGACTAGACAGCAAAGTTTTCCTGCAGGTAAGCAAGAGCTATCAAACTGTAACGGTCACAATATTATTAGTTAACATTTGGTGAGAGCTTACTCGGAACTGGTATGTTAAGGGCTTCACATGTGTTAGCTTGGTTAATCCTAACAGCAGTGTAATTACTAGGCCCGTTTTAGAGAAAGAAACTAAGGCTGGATAAAGTAATTGCCCAAGATCACACGGCAACTAGGTGATGGATCCAAGACTTGACCATGGTCAATATCATTTCAGAAGCCATGTTCTGAACCAGTGTGTACCATTGCCAACCTATAATAATCCTTATTGTTTATCCAGCAGGCATGGCTTTATGAGAAGGGTGGTGAGAATACAATGTAAGCAAGGAGAGTCATTAATCCAGCAATAGAACGACACCAAAGTGTTCAAATGAGGACTGGTTTGAAATCCCCATGTCTTCAGGCCAACATTTAGACCACTAATAGTTTTAGCTCAGAAGGCTCAAATAGGATTTTTCTTTTCCTCTGTAAAATTTCTTTTGCCCAGAATTCTGGTTAAAAATCCAACTCCATAGGACGGCTTACATATCCTTAAGAATTATTCTGACTTGCTGAACTCTTAAAAATAAGAAAGCTTGATATCCCAACTTTTGGGGATGGGTGAATGAGAAGAGGAAACCTAATTATTTAAAGAAATTCTCAAACTTATTCAACAAGGTGATAGTCCCGAGAGAGTAAACAGAACACAACCCGGTCTGTTTTCTGACAAACCTCAGTGCTGCAGAGAATACTTACCACTGGGTCCCTCCTGCCATGTCTGTTGCTCTTCCCGCCAAGTGGAAAAAGGCATGGTAGTCATCTGTTGACTGTTTCCAGTTGAGGGAAACTGAGAGAGATACAGTCTCGGGCTCCGTGTCAGGTCAGGTTCCCTGGGAGGCAGACCCTGAGAGGGAGACTGGCAAGCAGGGTTATTGGGAACCCTTGCTGTTTTGCGGGAGGAAGCAGTGGGCCAATGAGGAGGTTGAACGACGGTCACAGCTGAGCATCCGTCACAGGGAGCTGCTCTGGGAGGGAGCCGCTCGGGGAAGGCCTTGCAGAGCAGTTCTCCACCAAGGCAAGGAGGCCGGCATGCGTATCCCCACACTGCTCAGACACTAGATACATGCCATTCCCAGGGAGGGCCATAACTTTGGGCAAGGCGGTTCCCTTTGGCTAAGGATGAGTCCCAGAGTGGGACTCAACTATGGGTCCTGAGCAACCATCTCTCCTTGTGAATCAGCACCTCAGCCTTGAAGGGGATCTGAGAGACCAGTCACTACGGTCTTTCCCATTTTATTTTTGCAATGTAGACTCCAGATTGAAAGCTTCAGGGAAGCGTCAATGAAGAGAGCTTTAATTCACTTTATCAATAGTTTACTCCAAAGATCAGTTAAATAAGTGAAACTAAAGCCTTATAATTCTATGGTCTATGAGACGCCTGTGGTCTCCCATGGCAAGGTCCTTTTAGACTCATTAAGGTTTCCCCAGAAATGTATTTTCCATTGGGATGGGCTGGCTGTCCCGTTTCTGCCTGGGAAGTTTCACTGTAGGTGTCTAAGAGCCAGGGAGACAAGATGGGGCAATGAACAAATAAATGGGAAAGATTTCTGGTTTTTTGTCATTCCCCAAAATTACCTTGAGGCTCAGTTTTGAACACAGTTTTTTAAAAAATTAAATTTCTCATGTAGATTATTTTTCCCCTCCATAGTTTTTTCTTTTTTTTTTTTTTTTTTTTTTTTTTTTTTTTTTTTGTT
>NW_024412470.1:8144527-8250156 GCF_014898765.1 Herpailurus yagouaroundi
GAGCCTGGAGCCTGTTTCCGATTCTGTGTCTCCCTCTCTCTCTGCCCCTCCCCCGTTCATGCTCTGTCTCTCTCTGTCCCCAAAATAAATAAACGTTGAAAAAAAAAATTAAAAAAAAAATAAAGGTTTGCGGATATGGGGCACCTGGGTGGCTCAGTTAGTTAAGTGTCCAACTTATGCTCAGGTCATGGTCTCTCAGTTCATGAGTTCAAGCCCTGCACCGGGCTCTGTGCTGACAGCTCAGAGCCTGCTTCCGATTCTGTGTCTCCCCCTCTCTCTGCTCCTCCCCTGCTTTCACCACCCCCCAAAATAAATAAACATAAAAAAATGGTTCACAGACATAACAATACAGATTAGAGACGAGAAGTAAAATATTGGATCCAATTGTAACGCAGTTAGAGGGAATGATAGGTAGAGAAAATTGCCTTGAATTTTGGAACCAACTCTCAATTTTCCCAGAAAAAAAGACATTAGATTGCCTCCATTAGATCATATTTAGGATCAGCCATTTTTTTCTTGCTGCGCTGGGCAATTTCATATCCATGAGCTCCGTTAACTATCACAGTGAAATTTCAAGTTAGGTACCATTTAGCTTATTTATACACGAGGAAACAGCGACTGGTAGAGTTTTTGAATGATTTTCCAGGTAAAGTCTGCATTTCAGCTAAACTAGTACAAGGTTCTTAGGATTAATGGAGCAAAAAGTTGCTCTAAGCTCAATTCTAGAAGGACACGAAACATCCAGACATTAAGAAAGCAAACAGTCTCATTAACACATGCTTAAGTCTCTCATTCATTCTTCACATGACATTAGTTGTCCATTAAAATCTTGACCATCTACTGTTTGGCTACATCAAAGTAGAAATTCTGCCTCACGAGTTTACTTATTTTATTTTTTCCTTTTATTTGCATTTATTTTATGACTTCACTTATTTTAAAGAGTTTTACCTTTCTTTTATTTTTTTTTTCCTTTTCTTTTTTAAGGAAGCTGTATGCCCAATGTGGGGCTTGAACTCACAACCTTGAGATCAAGAGTCGTATGTTGTGTCAACCGAACCGGCCAGGCGCCCCCACCAAAGATCATTTTCAATTCACAGTCTGGTCCTGGGAAAAGGCTAAGGTCAAATGTGGTGAAATGCGGAAGGATCTAAGCTGAAGTGCCAATAGGCCATGACCATTTTCACTTAATGCTGAGGTGAATTGTTTTCTCATGGTTTTTGTAATGGAAAGGAGTTGAATTTAGGGGGCAGCCGGTTCAAGCTTAGGACCATTTCAATGGGTCATATGTGATAGAAAGTGATAGAAAGGAGGGTAATCGAAGTCTGAGCCAACTCCATCTACAAAAGTTTCCCATTTCCTTGACATTCTAGTTTCCGTTCCTGTCTAAGGCCAACAATTTTTGTTTGTTTGATTTTGTTTTTCATGATGAGAAGCCACTATTATCTTGAGTCAAAAATAATGGGTTCTTGCCTGGTTCTCTTGTTCTTTACTGTGATGAACGTTGCAACCCATAGAACTTCTGTTACGTTTTACTCATCCCATCTTGTCATATTGACCTTCATTCTGGGTTATTGTGAACCCCAAATGACATAATGCAGTTTAAAATTGATTGTAATGTTGAATGCCCTATGCAAATATTTTAAAAAAGTGTATGGCTATGGTCTCTTCGATCTAGTGGAATTCAAAGTGCTGCTTCACGCATTCTGAGGTCCTGAAAATATTCTATTCACTTTTGCTCAGTAATTAGCCCCAGTCCTGGGCAAGTTTCATAAGATGGAACCTGTAAAATTATCGGTGTCCTTTCTTGGAGGAGGGTGTCCCTTTGGCCGTATCTTGTGAGTGTGAGGGCGTGAATCCATCCTTCCGTGACCTCCTTGTGAGCGCGGGCCTGCGTGGCCCAGCCTCTGCACTTTCTGCTGAGGGCTTTCTTGAAGGGGATCAACCTGAGATTTTATCCAATGTACCAAACAGGAAGCTTCCCATAAACCTCTCCAGCATGACATTTTTTTTCTGCCCCAGTGTCTCTTCTCCTGACAATCCCTCCTGTTGTCTTTTATCAATCCAGCTTCTTCCCTCCAGGCTGCTTCCCTTACCTAATTCCTCTTAAACACTTTACCTAATTCCTCCTTAAAAACCCACCATATTGTTCCTGCAGCCTGCAGGAACCCTGGCCCAGGGCTGTGCTTTCTGACCCTAGCAGAGATGCACATTTTCTGGTATCCTACTTTTCTTCCAAAGAATGCTCACAGAACATTCCTAGAGGACAAAATCCTTCACCCCATTATGTCTGTGACAGGTAGTTCCTTGGTGAGGTTGACATCAGAACCATCTGGACATTTGAGTGGGAGTCAGGAACCTTCTATCTCCTGGTTTCACCTCCTTTCTGCAGTAGTAACTCAATTTGGTCCCATGAAGGGGGCAAATTTCCATTGTTTATCACTTGAAAACCTGGGACATATTTAACTGGTGCTAGAAATGAGCCACCACAGATAACATCAGCCTACGGAACGTACCGGAGTTACAAATAACCCTTTTGGAAAATGGTGCGCGTGTAACCCGAGGGTTGCATGTCTATACAAATCTGGGCACCTGATCTCATTTTTTTTTTTTCCGAGAAATGTGACCAGCGAGTCTTACCTGTGCACGTATTCCCATGTGCTTAGCTAATTATAGCAACGACACAGATAAGAACAGACCACAGGTTGCCTGCACGTGACCCTAAGGTTCTCTCCTTAACTTTGTTCCTTTCTCTCCATCTCCAGATTGCCTATCAGAATGGAAGAGGGCAGGAGGGATATCATTATTGAGATTAGTCTGCATCCATTTAATTTTTTTTTTTTTTAAGTAAACTGTCTGCAAGTGCCCATGCTTTATTTTTAGCAAGGGACTGCTTTCGGTAAACTTCGTAACCCATCATGGTTTACCGGAGTGCTGTGACATTATGGTCGAGAACTGTCAGTTTGGGGTGTGAGTGTAAATTTATAATGTTTTCCTGAACTTCCTTTCCCTCTTACCTATCGTCATGCTGGCTCTGGAACAGAGAGCAATTACAAGCTTCTCGGTGTTCGTATGGATTGCAGCCATCTATATTCTCTGCGAAGGGTATATGGAATAAAAGTGTGCATTGCAGAGGCAGTTAAGTGAGCCAGATATAGCAAACTAAGGCAGATAACGATATGGCCTTGGGCCTAACATGGCTGAAGTCATTCCTCCCTGACAAGAGTAACGGCTCTTTTGCCCTTAAGGCCCTCAGTTCCACTGGGCTCCGGGCTGTCATCCTCTCTCCACAGAACACGTGAGGTCATTAAGAGACGTGCTGATGCCATGCTAGGGGCCATGATCTTCCCTGCCACCGGGTTGCAGCTGACACGTGGATGACATTTCTTTGGTGTCAAATCCAGGCAGAGCGTTGTCCTACCTGTCCCAATATCTGTTGGAAATCAGCTCCTGGAAAGAATTTAATTGGTTCTACCTCGAGTCAGGTAAGACCGAGAGGCAAGGATAACGTTGCAGCACAAGGGCAATCCCGGCTTCCAAACCACTCTGGAAGATCCCCGGAAACGAAGAACCCTGCAAGTTAGCCTGCGTGAGCGGTGATTGGCTCTAGTTAAATCAGGTTGTAATGTGTGTCTGATATATATCATATTTATCTGGATCTCGTAGGTATGCTTGTATCTCTGGGTATATGGAGTAATGGTCTTGTTCACGATGAGAATACGGACATATTCGAAATTTCATTTTTAAAGTTAGAAATAGGACAGTGGGCATCACGTGTTGTTCCAGGGCATAGGCATTTTGCTTCCATGCTTCGGAGGCGTGTATCTTCCCTCCCTTCTCCCTTACTCCTCACAAGGTAGCATGTGATTCATTGGACACCTATGTCACCTTGACCTTCCCCTCACCTGGTTCTGCTAGCAATGAATGCAGAGTACGGTCGAAGGCCGGGGAAGAAGGATGCCTTGTACTTCCTGCATAATGCTGCATCGGGGAAGGCTTTCCTCATCTGGGCCTGGGCTTTCGTCAGTTAGCAGGGGCCAGAACCCCAAGTCGGGCCATTCTCACCACCTCTACCGCCATCCCGTGCCCACCACCACCACCGTCACCATCACCATGATCGCCCCCACTGCCACCGCAGGAGCAATTCCGAATCCTCTAGAATCTAGGAAGCATTTGTTTCAAGGCACCTTTCTCTTAGAGAACGAAGGTAGGTGCAATGCTCTCTCAGGTTTCAAGAAACAGAGACGCTCGGACAACCTTTGTTGACAGCAGCTTATTATAAGGATACGCAGATAAATAAACAGATAATTCTTCTCCGGGGCACCACGGTCAAAGTTTGTGAGACTGAATGTAGTTCATCCATTATGCAATAAATAGCTCTAAGATCTAAGAATAACTCTAGCGTTCGTTTCCTCAGAGTCAGTTCTTTATTTGCTCCCTGACTCTTGCACCGTCATTCCAAAGACTCAGCGTCTGTCTGTCTCTGCTTATTTTCCCACTTTTGCCTTGCACTGGCGGCCTCCCTCTCTCTTCTCCCCTCTCCACCCTTTGGTTTTCGCTTACTCCTGTCTTCTGTGCTACGTCTGTGGTCTCTTATGTTTGTTTCCACTTCCTTGCTTGCTGGGTAGATGCATATCCTTTCGCAAATTCTTGGGGACAGACGGAGATCCTACTGATTCGTTTACAGTATAAAGAGCCATTGTTGACAGATTTCTCATACGAGGCCACTTTTCAAATGTTGACCAGCCTGATTTGAAGCAGGCACAGTCCCCGGCCCAATGACTTTGGTCAGTGTGATAGAGACGTTGATGCGGGGACTGTGCGTGATATGTGAGGAATTGATTTTGTCTACTTTATTTAGCATGTAGCGGGGGGAGTGTCTTATCTTCCCTAGATGAGCCATCACTGTGGGTTCTCTGTGCACTAGGGTTACCAGATTTAGCAACTAAAAGTACAGGTAACTATATATATATATATATATATATATATATATACACACACACACATATATACATATGTATATGTATACGTATATATATGTGTATATATATGTGTGTGTGTGTGTGTGTGTGTGTGTGTATGTATTTGTGTGTGTCCCAATCATCTCATAGACTTGTACTCAAATCAGTGACACTACAATCGCTGTCACCGCCCCAGATAAAATACCAGGCCCTTCCTCATGTCACATTATGCTCTCTGATGTTGCAAACCATGTGGTACAGATGTTTCTTTACTTCTCCAAGGTCCCGAAGTCAGACATTGCCTTAACATTCCCCTCGGTCTTCAATACTACCACAGCCTGCATTAACTGCTCATCAATGTGTCCAATCAAAAGGAGGCATTTTTTTTTATTATTATTTAAATTCAGGTCAGTTAACATACACTCTAGTCTTGGCTTCAGGAGTGGAACCCAGTGATTCATCTCTTACGTACGACACCCAGTGCTCATCCCCAAAAGTGTCCTCCTGAATGCCCACTGCCCATTTAACCCATTCCCCTACCTCCCTCCCCTCTAGCAACCCTCAGTTTGTTCTCTGTATTTAAGAGTCTCTTATGGTTTGCCTCCCTCTCTCTTTTTATCTTATTTTTTTTCCTTTCCCCTATGTTCATCTGCTGTGTTTCTCAAATTCCACCTGTGAGTGAAATCCTATGATAGCTGTCTTTCTTTGACTTATTTAAAAAAAAAAAAATTTTTTTTTAACTTTTATTTCTTTTTGAGACAGAGACAGAGCATGAACGGGGGAGGGTCAGAGAGAGAGGGAGACACAGAATCGGAAGCAGGCTCCAGGCTCTGAGCCATCAGCCCAGAGCCCGAGGCGGGGCTTGAACTCACGGACCGTGAGATCGTGACCTGAGCCGAAGTCGGACGCTCAACCGACTGAGCCACCCAGGCGCCCCACTTTGACTTATTTTGCTTAGCATAATACACTCTAGTTCCAACCTCTGAGGTTAAACAATGTGTAGTAGGAAGACCTGAGACCCACAACCACTAATCTAAATTTGTTGCTTTTTTTTCCGTCACGCCAAAAGGGCACTGCCGTTCGTTCACAAACAAATAGTATTATGACCGTTTATTGATGCCTTGCCGTGGGTCAGTGGCATTATTTAATTCTTATAAAATTCCTGTGGGGGTAACTACAGTATTACTATTTTCACTTGATGAATGTAAATGGAGCTCAGAACGGTGTCGTGACCAAGAGTCACCTTTCTCTTGGTCAGTGGAATCACTAGTCAACCTAGTGCCTAGTGGGTGGAATCAACTAGTCAACCTCCCTGGGTTTGAATCCCAACCTAATCTGTGATCATCCCCATGACATGTGGCAAGTTACTTAACCATTAGGACGACAGTTTGCTTATTGGTAAAATGTAAGGCAATCGCGCTATCTACCGCTCAGGTTTGTTGTAAATATTCTACGAGAAATGTGTAAAGTGTAGAGAACCGGTCCAGACACTACAGTAGGCACTTAACAAAGGTTAACGGGTTTTGTTGCATTGTGTTTACTGTTGAAAAATGTACTCAAGTTTAAAAAAGAGTGTTCCATGGCGCCTGGGTGGCTCAGTCGGTTAAGCATCTGACTTTGGCTCAGGTCATGATCTCGCGGTCCGTGAGTTTGAGCCCCGCGTCGGGCTCTGTGCTGACCGCTTGGAGCCTGGAGCCTGTTTCGGATTCTGTGTCTCCCTCTCTCTCTGACCCTCCCCCGTTCATGCTCTGTCTCTCTCCGTCTCAAAAATAAGTAAACATTAAAAAAAGTTAATAAAAAAAAAATAAAATAAAAAGGAGTGCTCCTCCAGAAAGTCCTGTCTGAATACATTTATAATTTGGTTTCCTCTATGCACATCTTTGTATCTCTTAGGCTGTGGGTAGAGGGATGATCCATGTAAGCTTAGACCTCCTTTGTGAGGCTTCTGTGAGCCCTCCCAGTTTTCACTGAGCCTCAAATCATATATTTGATTTCTTGCAATTTACTCAATCTTTTTGTGACGTAAAGGGCCGTTTTGTGTGTGTTAAGCGTGTCTCCCCAGTTAGCTTGGAATTTCTTGAGAGATGAGAACATTTCTGCCTCTTCTATTTCAGACCTAAATAGAAGGTTGAATTTTAATAAACACTTGAATGTTGGGGGGACTTTTGGTTTTTTTAGTTGCTCATCTCTTTGGTGAATTCGCCCTCATTCACTGTTGGTCTATGTGGTTCAGAGAGTGTTGACTCCGTTGTGTTTCAACTCATCTCCACCAGCTGGCGGGCCTGTGACCAGTCTGGGCGGCCTAACATGACATCTTCACCGGGATTGCTCAGCAGAGGCATGTGACCCAAGCCCAGCTCTTCAGGAGCCTTCCCGAGACTCAGCCAAAGCTCATGGAAAAGAGACATTCTCTTCTCTGGAATGGGGAGCATCTGGGGCCATGGAAGTCTTCCTTGCCACCATGTGGGAAAAAATGGACTTCAGGATCAAACTCAGAGCCATTCAGAAGAAGAGAAGGCAAGTGAGAGTGAGAGAGAAAATGGCATGGCTGAGTTCTACAATTCAGCCATGAGCGAGCTCGCTGTGTCCGTGGACTTAGATTTGTTGTTCGCTTGGAACCCAGTCATGGTGGATACGCTAGCTTGTTGACTTTAATGGCTGCTTTTAAACGTGGAACGCCTACCTTATCTGCTGCTGCATGGGAGTTTGTTAGGAGTGGGGGTTGTCGGTGTGTGTGCTCACTCTCCCATCGGGGAAACGCTGGCTGTTCCCTCTGAGAGTTTTTCATAATAAGGGCTTGGAAGACGATCACAGGCCACTTTCAATTAGGCTTCCTGGAACAGGATTTAGTCTAATGAGGTCATTAACACATGGTGACATATCAGGGCTGCCTGATGTCATCGCTGAAGGAGGGATAATTTCCGTTCTTCTTTGAGACTGGGGAACACCTGCTGCACACAGGCCAACACCTTGTGAGCTTGGGATGCAGGCCGGTGTCGTAATCGTCATTCATTCTCAGTCAAGGCAGGATAAATGTAAGATAGAGCTTTGGGTATGATTGCCTGTTGGTCTCTATTAATGAAACCAGCGAAGACTTTGCGCGGAGGGAAAAAGAGCAGGGGTGTGGAACTGCTATGTCTGCATTTACGTTTTGGAAGCAGAACCAGGCAGGAGAAAACTGCTGATGTTGGCCATTACTACACCGCCTCCTGCCCCTGGTATGGCGCTAACAAGCTTTGTGATTAAAGGGATAAGTTTGTGTTGAATGAACCCCTTGCCAGTTCCCCCTTGTGACCAAGGCATGCACTGGTGAGATAACTGTCTGGAGTTATCTGCAGTGCTCACTGTCTGTATCAGCCTGGCAGCTGGAGTGGACACCGTGCGCCACCCAGCTTGGCTAAACGGCCCGGAGCTTTGACAAAATGCTCAGAGGCACTTGGATGAACTCTGTCATTTTATTCTTTTATATAAATCCAGCACCGGCTTTGCAAATGCCGGGCGAGCGTGCCTTTGGTGTATAACTGACAGTGGTGTGATGTTTGATAAAATGATCTTTCAGGTAAACACAATTGGTGGCAGTTCTGTGGGCATTTTAACGGGCCCGCGATGGATTTACAAGGAAGAAGCGTTCAGTCTTGGGCAGCCTTGGAATTGCCCCGCTCACACCTCCTTTCAAAGGGACCTGCTGATTGAACCTCTTCCACTTTCTGCTGCTCTGGAGCCACTATGGCATTTACTCTGAAGTCGCACTGCCCACAGCCTATTCCCAGCTGGTGACGTGAGCGAGGTGGTGTTATTAGAACCAGGGCATTCCTCCTGGCACAGGATTTCTCTAGGACAGTTTTGGTCAGGAACCGATGGTTACTTTTGGACCAGACTTTTCTGAGAACTTCTCTTGTCTTCTGAAGTTCTTACCCAATTCTCCCTTCTCACTCCCCTTTCACAGACAGAAGTCCTATATCATGTCTGTGTTCTCGCTCCCCCTTTACCCTTCACAGACAAGAATGTATAGAGATTCATAGGGGTAACATTTCTGCATATTAATGATTTAGGACAAGACTGAAGCAGATATGTGATATGTGATATGTGAAGTGATATGTGAAGATATACATGGTAAATTCTAGGTAATCACTGGAGAAATAATTTTAAAAATACAGTGAGAGACCATTAAAAATTAAGATGCTACATTAGAAAATATTAGCGGGGGAGTGGGGGTGCTTGGGTGGCTCAGTCGGTTAAGTGTCCGGCTCTTGATTTTGGCTCAGGTCATGATCTCACGGTTCATGAGATCGAGCCCTGCATCGGGCTCTGTGCTGACAGCACGGAGCCTGCTTGGGATTCTCTCTCTGCCTCTATCTTCCTTGCTCGTGCACACACACACACACACACACACACACACATACACGTTCTCTCTCTCTCTCTCTCTCTCTTTAAATAAACAAATAAACTTAAAAAAAAAGAAAATATTAATGCAAAAGAAAGAAGTAAAGTGACAAAAGAGGAACAAAAAAGGACACAAGACCCATATAAAAACCAAAAATAAATGGCAGATGTTAACCTAGCTGTACAATAACGTGAAATGAATTGAACAACCAAACCAAAAGACGGAGATTGTCAGACTGGAATAACGGCAAACAAAAAATGACAATGAAAAGAAACAATTATATGCTGTCTATAGGAGGCACAGTTGAGATCAAAGATACAAATACTGTTGTTAGTTATTTTGAGGGGGGTGGGGGAAGTGCAGAGAGAGAGAGAGAGAGAGAGAGAGAGAGAGAGAGAGAGCATCCCAAGCAGGCTCTGCTCTGTCAACACAGAGCTCGGTGCAGGGCTTGAAACCACAAACTGGGAGGTCATGACCTGAGCAGAAACCAAGAGTCAGATGCTCAACCAACTGAGCCACCCAGGCGTGCCATTGTTAATGTTTTATAAATTACATCTATAGATGTTACAAACTCAGCAATACATTGTTATCATTATTACTTTACCTAATTTTTATCTAATTTTTATGACCGTTAGAGAAGGTGAGCAAAAAGGAAATCAAGTATTCATTTTGGTTTATTTATGCGATCCTTCTTATTCTTCACTTATGGCTCTCTTGATCTGTTCCTCCGTCCACCATCTATGGTTGTTTCCTTAGTCCAGCATGGCCTTGCCTCTGCCCACGTCCTTTGTACCGTGATGGATCTTTGCTGACATTTCTATACGGTACAGGCCTAACAGAATATTTTATATGTATGGCTTTTACGTTTGCTTTTGAAATGACTTAAGAGAATAAACGTAAAGAAATATGCATTTATATTGTCTTTGCTTTTTTTTTTTTTTTTTAGGTAATCTCTAAGCCCAACATGGGACTTGAACTCACAACTCTGAGATCAAGCATTGCACGCTCTACTGACGAAGCCAGCCAGGTGCCTTCACGTCGTCTTTTATAATTACATAATTATTTTTACCAGCACTTTTCACTTTTGTGTGTGTGTGTGTGGATTCAAATTACTGGTGTCACATGCTTTCAGACTCAAGAACGTCCCTTAGTATTTTCTGTAAGGTGGGTCTAGCAATAAATTCTGGTAGCTTTTATTTATCTGGAAATGTCGAAGGTCGGATTTGAAAGATCAGTTGCTGGATACAGGACTCTTGGTTCTGTTTTTTGAGTACCTTGCCTATGTTATAACTACCTTCTGCCCTGCATTGTTTCTGATGGAAATTCAGTTGTTACTCTTATTTGGATTTCCATAGAAGTGATGAGTTACTTTTCTTCTATTGTTTTCAAGATTTCCTCCTTGTCTTTGGATGTTAATATTTTTAATATAATATGTCTGTGTGTGGCTTCTCTTTGAATTCATCATACTTGAATTTCATTGAGTTACCTGGATGAGCGTATTTATGTTTTTCAAAAGATTTTGAGGACATTTCAGCCATTATTCCCTTCAACGTTTTTTTTTCATCTTCTTTGCCTCTGTCCTCTCCTCTCCTGGTAATCCTCTTATGCAGATATTGGTGTTATTAATGTGAAATAGAAATAGAGTGTTCATTTTTCCTCATTCTTCTTTTCTCTGTTCTTCAGATTGCCTAATCTCTACCAATCCATTATCCAGTTCACTAATTCTTTCTTTTGCCAGTTCAAATATACTGTTGAGTCTTTTTAGTGCATTTAAAATTTTAACTATTGTACCATCCAGCTCTGGATTTCTTTGGGACCTTTTTTATAATTTCAGACTTTGTTCTGACCAGTAAAGTATAAGTGAAAGATGTTGAATTGGTTTTCTGAGAAAGCTCCTTAAAGGGGGACAAACAAGTGGATTACATTTTTTGCTCATTCTATCTTTCCCGTGTTTCTTGCTTTGGATGTGGGCAAAATGGCTTTGAAATCACTTTGGTTCTGCAGGTGTCCTTGAAAATTGAAGCTACTTACCAGGGATGACAAGTAGAAAGACAAAAGGAACCTAGGGCCCTATGATGACCCTGGAGCTTGGAGCCTATACACTGGCCATGATAGATACATGATGAACTTTTATATCATCCAAATCACATGTATTTCTAATTTCTATGAATAGCTGGTGAAAGTCATTCCGAACTCAGATGTCACCTATTGCACATTTGAGACATGAAGCCCTACTTACATGCTATATGTATATAATGTGTATATATTGTGAATGTCATGTTGTGTTTTTTTGATTTTTGTCTGGAAATCACAACTTTCAGGAAACTCTTCTCCACATAGTGCATAAACGTGCATCCAGAAGTGGTGCTGAATTAGTAAACACACACACACACACACACACACACACACACACAATCTTATTGCATTCTGACCCTGTAACCTCAAACAACTGTATTTATCCATAGAGTTGTTCTTTGATTTCAACGGAGAATGAGTTCAAGAGAGACAAATGTGATCTTCAGCTTCTCATTTTTTAAAAATGGCTTCCCTTCATTGAAGAAGTTACTATTCCCGTGTGTTTGAGATCTTCAAGTAAAATTAAAGAACCTCTGAAACCCTACCAACATGACCCATGCTTTCATAGCTGATTTCAGTCATGGGATGATGATGATAAAATTAGTCCCCTGCCTTTATTGAGTACTTAACTATGTGTGAGTCAGTGTTCCCCATGCTTCACATGTAATCCACAAAGACATTTGTGTGATATGTGCTGTTATTATCCTCATGTTACAGGTAAGGAAAGGGAGGCAGAGAAGGTCAGACAAGTTGTCCGAGATCACACTATTGATAAATGGTGAATTAGGGTCCCCAATTTGGCCATCTGCTCCAGAGTTTGTGCTCTTATAAACTGCACTGTACCGTATCTAGACGTGATTCTGTTTTTAGTCTCGGAAGCTTTTCTTGCTATATGGACATCCCTCGTTTCTTTATAACACTTACAAAGAAAGTGCTTTAAAGAATATTTTTGTATGCCTAAATTATAGTTACACCTGCAGAAAGTCCAACTTATCTTTTTGTTTTCCTGTATAAATCTATCCTTAGACATGGTAGGGGGAGAATGAACCGATGAATTTCATTGATACTGAACTAATATGCCCACCATTTTCAATCTAACCAGCAATTTTTGACATACTATGTTATTGGTGTGCCATGAGATGTAGCAAATGCCAGCTGTTACTACTAATAAAGATTCAAGGTTCATGATTGACTTCCTTTTTATATACAGTAGATTCAAGGTTGTCATATTGTAATCACTGTGCTTATCTGTGCTCCTATAAGTTTTCACGTGTTGGGGAGGATACTATAATTGCTAGGAAGCATACTTAACCCATATCCTACTCTATCTGTCTTGCATATTTGAATACATCAGAGAAAAGAGGTTAAGAATCTTGGTCTAACTGATCAACCATAGTTGTCTACCTTACAGGTTTGTTGCCCGATTTAAGAAGTGTGAAGGCCAGTCTAACACTTTTAGACCTTTAGAGGTCTATGTTGGGATTGGGTCAATGGTGGGGAATCATCTTATGGATAATTTAACCAAACCTTGAAAGCTATTGCCCTTTTACTCGACTGGGTTTGGATGTTGCACTGACCATTCAGAAGGCGCAAATGTTATTGAACAATTGTCCTACAAGACACCTTGTGTAGGTAGACCTTCCCAGTACATGGTTTCAACAGCTTGAGTCAGGCTTTCATATGTGAAAGTGAACATTGGAAGCACCCCAAAAGCAATTCCTATCGCTGTCGGAAAGTATTGCTGAACTGGTAAAACACTTCAGAATGAAAAGTGCTGTAGGAATGTGAGATATTATTATGGGAAAACAATGGTGAATACGTAGCTTTCACCTGCAGAGGATTAGTATCACTGACTTTATTGCCTTCGACTCAATGACTTGCTTTTTACCGGGTGCTTGGGGGGGAAAAAAAAAAACCCTGCACCAAGCACTGACTAATGATTTCCGGGCTGAGAGTAGATGTCATTAATGACCCTTTTTATTCATGCAGAACTTCCCAAAGAGGAGCGTAATGTTCCATTAGTAATAATTGAAAACCTCTTTCTTTGGGATTATGTCAAAACCGAAAGATGATGCTTCTGCCAAAACATTTTGGTGACAAACGTGTGAAGTATTTGACAGAAGGTGCTACCGCAGTTGGAGAGGCTTCTTGAGGAGATTCTCAGAGAAGCTGGAGGAAAAAGGTTAACGTGAGACTGGGTGTCAGCATGAAATTTCTACCTAAGGCATGGTCTTGAAGAACCACAGGACTCCCTGTTTTTGACAGCCCAAGCCTTGTCGTGTGCAACAGTTTCCACCAATATGGGTGGAAACAGAGCATGAAGACACATTGGAGAGGTAGACCTTACCACTACGTACCCTTAACTGTTACCTTTCTGTAGAATGGGCATCTATATGAGCTCACGAGAAAGGGGAAGAGAGGTGTGGTGGGGGGGGCGGGGCGGGTAGAGGGAAGGAGGGAGAAAGAGAGAGGGAGAGAGAGGGAAATAACATGAACTATGATGTCAGAGACCCATTTTTGAGACCACCTGCTTCCCTGTGCCGACCTCCACTGTCGCATCTCTGGGGATGCCTGGCTTCCCAGTTCTGCCTCAGTCTTATTTAAACTTTTCTTCCTGATCCCCATTCAAGTGTCTGAGTGCTCAATACACAGCACCTCAGGGTAAAGGCTAATCTGAATGTTGCCCTGGAAGTCCTGCTAATTGAAAGAAAGAAAGAAAGAAAGAAAGAAAGAAAGAAAGAAAGAAAAGTTAAAACTTTGCACTCCAACCTAGCCCTGCAGGCTCCACTATTCCGTCTGGCCTCTTTCGTTCCTTCATTGCACGTATTTTACTGTATTGCTTAGTTTTTGCGTGTGCCCATGCCTTTGTACTGGGCTGCAAGTTCGAGTCCTGGGACCCTATCTTACTGAATGAATGACCTTGACCCTTTACACCTTAATGACCTGTGTACGTAAGGGCAACTGGCCTCACCTCTTTGTGCCTTCGCTTCTAATTTGAATTAGAATAAAAATAGTTCATCTTTTTATGTCGTAAGTACGGAAGAAGATAAATCTTATTAAAAATCTACTAACAGAGCACTTGGTGCATCATACCTGTGCATTGTAAGAAGGAAACTTAGAGGCATTGGATCCAAGATGGAGATTAAAAACTATCAACGAGTGAAATTATCTTGGGTTCTCCAGACTAGGGAATTGCCAAGGCTGTCCCCAGATAAGGTCTAACCTCAATCCATTCTTCTGCCCTCCAGGACAAAGCTAGGATTTCAGCTAGGGGATGGAAAGAATCATGGTAGCATTAGTAGAATTAAGAGACTTGGCATGAGGAAGCAGTTGGGGGTGATAAAATGGAATTAGTGTTACACCCATTGAGCAACACGGTCAGTGAGTTTTGGAGACAAGTGATATTAGAGAACATAGGTATTCAAAGAGTGATCACCGAATGCCATGAAATGCTCCTAGGTGTTATGGTATACAAAGATGAATCAAAGGGAGATTACTGCGTTCCAAAAAATGAGCCTTTTAGAGTAATTTTTTTTTTTTTTGAAAATTGCCAGGCTCATTCTGAATCATTTACACTTCTTATTTCAGGGTGGTCGTTTTACGGATTCTGAATCGTTTCTCTGATATGTATGTGCCACTTCTGCTCTTTTGGCCTCGCGTGCATTTCGAGTCAGTTTTCGAAGGGAAGTGGTAGGTTTGAATTGATCCACCCAGTTTCCCTTGTGATGGCTGGCGTAGATTTATGTGATAGCTGATCACAGTTAAGACCGCACTTTGTGACCTTACAACAGATTCTTCTTTTCCTACAAGTTTAGCTGGATGACACTCCGGTTGAACCTGAAAATTTGCCTCAATGGCGCCAGAGTCTACCAACTGCGGTGGTACAGAGATCACGATCATGGGCATCATTTGCAAAAAACTAAACTTTTTCTTTCTTTTCAGCTTTGAGGCGTTTGAGTGTGTGGGTGTGTGTTTATGTGTGTGTGTTTATGTGTGTGTAGGCTTCATACCCGGTGCTGAACCCAAGGCCAGGCTCGAATTCACAACTCTGATATCAAGACCTGAGCTGAGATCCAGTGGGACACTTGACTGACTGAGCCACCCACGTGCCCTTGCGTGTTTGTGTTTATTACAGTATGGATGGGGAAGCCAAATCCAGTCTAGCACTCATGTTTGCAAGTATGATTTTCTTTTTAAAATTTTTTTTTGTTGGTTTATTTTATTTTATTTTATTTTTTTTAATATATGAAGTTTATTGTCAAATTGGTTTCCATACAACACCCAGTGCTCATCCCAAAAGGTGCCCTCCTCAATACCCATCACCCACCCTCCCCTCCCTCCCACCCCCCATCAACCCTCAGTTTGTTCTCAGTTTTTAAGAGTCTCTTATGCTTTGGCTCTCTTCCACTCTAACCTCTTTTTTTCTTTTTTCTTCCCCTCCCCCATTGGTTTCTGTTAAGTTTCTCAGGATCCACATAAGAGTGAAACCATATGGTATCTGTCTTTCTCTGTATGGCTTATTTCACTTAGCATAACACTCTCCAGTTCCATCCACATTGCTACAAAGGGCCATATTTCATTCTTTCTCATTGCCACGTAGTACTCCATTGTGTATATAAACCACAATTTTTTTATCCATTCATCAGTTGATGGACATTTAGGCTCTTTCCACAATTTGGCTATTGTTGAGAGTGCTGCTATAAACATTGGGGTACAAGTGCCCCTATGCATCGGTACTCCTGTATCCCTTGGGTAAATTCCTAGCAGTGCTATTGCTAGGTCATAGGGTAGGTCTATTTTTTTTTTTTTAACATTTATTTATTTTTGAGACAGAGAGAGACAGAGCATGAACGGGGGAGGGTCAGAGAGAGGGAGACACAGAATCTGAAACAGGCTCCAGGCTCCGAGCTGTTAGCACAGAGCCTGACGCGGGGCTCGAACTCACGGACCGCGAGATCGTGACCTGAGCCGAAGTCGGCCGCTCAACCGACTGAGCCACCCAGGCGCCCCGGGTAGGTCTATTTTTAATTTTTTGAGGAACCTCCACACTGTTTTCCAGAGTGGCTGCACCAATTTGCATTCCCACCAACAGTGCAAGAGGGTTCCCGTTTCTCCACATCCTCTCCAGCATCTATAGTCTCCTGATTTGTTCATTTTGGCCACTCTGACTGGCGTGAGGTGATATCTGAGTGTGGTTTTGATTTCTATTTCCCTGATGAGGAGCGACGTTGAGCATCTTTTCATGTGCCTGTTGGCCATCCGGATGTCTTCTTTAGAGAAGTGTCTATTCGTGTTTTCTGCCCATTTCTTCACTGGGTTATTTGTTTTTCACGTGTGGAGCTTGGTGAGCTCTTTATAGATTTTGGATACTAGCCCTTTGTCCGATATGTCATTTGCAAATATCTTTTCCCATTCTGTTGGTTGCCTTTTAGTTTTGTTGGTTGTTTCCTTTGCTGTGCAGAAGGTTTTTTTCTTCATAAGGTCCCAGTAGTTCATTTTTGCTTTTAACTCCCTTGCCTTTGGGGATGTGTCAAGTAAGAAATTGCTATGGCTGAGGTCAGAGAGGTCTTTTCCTGCTTTCTCCTCTAGGGTTTTGATGGTTTCCTGCCTCACATTCAGGTCCTTTATCCATTTTGAGTTTATTTTTGTGAATGGTGTGAGAAAGTGGTCTAGTTTCAACCTTCTGCATGTTGCTGTCCAGTTCTCCCAGCACCATTTGTTAAAGAGACTGTCTTTTTTCCATTGGATGTTCTTTCCTGCTTTGTCAAAGATTAGTTGGCCATACGTTTGTGGGTCTAGTTCTGGGGTTTCTATTCTATTCCATCGGTCTATGTGTCTGTTTTTGTGCCAATACCATGCTGTCTTGATGATGACAGCTTTGTAGTAGAGGCTAAAGTCTGGGATTGTGATGCCTCCTGCTTTGGTCTTCTTCTTCAAAATTACTTTGGCTATTCGGGATCTTTTGTGGTTCCATATGAATTTTAGGATTGCTTGTTCTAGTTTCGAGAAGAATGCTGGTGCAATTTTGATTGGGATTGCACTGAATGTGTAGATAGCTTTGGGTGGTATTGACGCAAATATGATTTTCTTAGAACACAGGCACATCCATTCATTTTTGTATTGTCTGTGATAATACATTCTCATGCATAAACACATTCTCATAAAGGCAGAGTTGATTAGCTACAGAAGGAGCTTACGACCCTCTACACCTAAAATATTTATTATCGTGCTCTTTACAAAGTTTATCAACCCCTATACTAGAGAAAATTTAAACAAAAAACATTCTTGTAGGTGGTTTTCCCATAGAATAAACTAAATTTTGGAATCAAGTTTCACCATCCCAGTATTTCAACCACACATTAAACCACACATATATATTTTTTTTGGTAGAAAAACATTAAACAGAGGGAGTATGAGAGATATATATTGGTGCTAAAAGGATCTTTGACTTGAAGCTGGAATTTCAGAGGTTCTTCAATGCCAATGTTTATTGAGATAGCTTGTATTTTTAGAATTCTATGACCAATGATGTTGTCATTTGTTTGTTTGTTTATTTAATGCTATTTTTAAAGTATGTGAGTTTGAACAACAAATGTTTGACTACTAATATTTATATCTGAGGGAGGAGTTGTATCCATGATATATAAAGAACTGTTAGAACTCAGTAATAACAAGATAGATAATCTAATAAATATGGGCCAATATATGGATCGATTCTTCGCAACAGAAGAGAGATGTGGGGCCACTAAACGTGTGAGTATATACTCAACATAATCACGTATGGAGGAAATAAAAGTTAAAATGACAATAACACAGCACCACGCACACATCAGAAAGGCTGAAGTGAAGAGAACTGACAGTGAGGAAAGCTGGCAAAGGTTTGAAACGGATGGAGCTCTCGTGCACCGCTGGTGGGGGCAGAAGCGGTGTAATCATTTTGGAACCGTGTGAACACGTGTTAATTACAGAGTTAAATACACACCTACCTATGACGCAAGTATTAATACAGTGGAATACTACTCAGCAAGAAAGGATTGAACCTGATACGTACAACAGCATGTATGAATCTAAAATCCATTATGTTCTGTACAAGACGGCAGGCACAGATGGGCATATACCGCATGCTTTAAGTTATTGGGAAGTCTAGAAAAGACAATTCTACTCTATAGTGACAGAAAGCATATCGATGCTGACCTTGAGTCAGAGACAGGAGAATTGCATAGAAAAGGACATGAGGTAGCTTCCTGGGGAGATCAATAACATCGTGCATCTTGATTGTGGTGGTGGTTTCTACAAGGTATAAATGTGCCAGGACTCATCAAAATGCATTCTTAAAATAGGTACCTTTTTGTACGAAAATCATACCTTGAAATTTACTTTGAAGTTCAAGTGAAAGAGAGAAGAAGGAGGGGGAGGAGGAGCAGAAGCAGCAACAGAGCACAGAAAGACGGACAGGCAGATGGACACGCAGGAGAGACAGTCCACAAAGGATGGGTGGGAAGACAGGACGTTTCGCTCATTGTATTTCCCAATAAGGCGATAAGGTGAAGTCACTCAAAAGTAACAGTTATGCAGGATTCTGAAGCCGAGTTATCTTCCAAGCTGTGCAGCAAATAAATACCTTATGTTTCTTCTTTAGCCTCTCTGCTTTGTTTTCTGCCCAACTTTTTGCGTGGCTTCTCGAGTCAAAGGCACAGTCTGGCACTTGCAGTGGGCGGATGAGTCGCGTGCCTAGTGCCCAGTAGTCGAGAGAAAGAATAAACAGCCTAGGTGTTTAGTGATCGTGAGTGGAAAGTGAGGATTGCCTCTGAGATCTGATTACACTGTTCGGTACTCTTCCCCCTCGCAAAGCGTCCTGCCACTGGATTTTTGTTTTCCTTCTCGGCATGTGGCCTTCGCCCCCCTCTCTTTTAAACACCCTTTCTCCGGGAGAGGTTAACATGTTACTCTTTATAGAAACGATATTAATCTACTTTCTGAATCCAGAGCTGGGCCCTTAAGAGGCATTGCAGACGGGCAAGAAATAGTGAGCCTTCCTGCGCCCCTGCAATTAGCCTACGAGGCACATGCTTAGCTCTGCCGACATGGAAGGCTGCAATCAACCCAATGTATATGTACAGTCTGAATTCTAACAGGTGACAACAAGGGTTGGACAGAGAATAGAGTTGATCAGGGCGCCTGGGCGGCTCAGTCGGTCAAGCGTCCGACTGCAGCTCAGGTCGTGATCTCACGGTTCGTCGGTTCGAGCCCTGTGTCTGGCTCTGGGCTGACAGCTCGGAGCCTGTTTCCGATTCTGTGTCTCCCTCTGTTTCTGCCCCTCCCCCACTCGTGCTCTGTCTTTTAAAAATAAATAGACGTTAGAAAATAAAAAAAGAAGCTGCAGTTAAAAAAAAAAAAAAGAAAAAAGAAAATACAGCTGACGGTTTATGCCCTTAATACTTGTCTGCCTTAATGGGTCCCCAACAGCTCCCAGCAAGTACTTAAAACTCCTTTCCCCGTGTTCTTCCAACTATTGCGGGGCAATTGGTACCACGTGACAACACTGTGTTTTCTGGTCCTGTCACGGGTGTAAATCTTGCCCGTGTACCCCCACCCCGCTAGGTGGGGACAAATCGTTCGCCCTTCACCTTCTGGTAACACTACCAGCTACTTCGCCAAAGCATTAGCGTGTGACTCCTAACGTGGATGTCCTCCCAAACTCCAGCAATACTGTCTTGTAATTGTAATGCCTCACCGTTGCTTGGCCTTTTCTGTCATCCTTAGTCCCCACGCACGGCCATGCCTTGCGCCTTGCTCTATCCCATTTCTTCTCTACCTCTTACTCTCCAGTATGCCTCTGACCATAGCTTCTTTTCCATCTGGTTTCTCAGCTCACTCCTACAACAGTATATTCCGTTTGGGGAACGCTAATTTAGTTTTGAGGGAGAGAAAGAGAGACAGAGCATGAGTGGGGGAGGGGCAGAGAGAGAGAGGGAGACCCAGAATCTGAAGCAGAGGCTCCAGGCTCTGAGCTGCCAGCACAGAGCCCGACGTGGGGCTCGAGCCCACGAACTGTGAGATCACGACCGGAGCCGAAGTCGGGCGCTTAACCGACAGAGCCACCCGGGCGCCCTGATAATATGTTCACTTTTGGAATTCAAGGGCTTCTACGCCTGAGCTGATCTGATTTCTTCTTGGAGCCACTCCAAGTCCTCACTTCCTTTCCAACCTGCACTGGATCGCACAGTACTTCGCGTACTGTCTGTAGATGTGTGGTCAGCTACCTTTCTCCTTGATCTTCCCATCACCCTCGGGCGCCACGGACTCCGGCTCGATCCAATTATTTGCTTTCTCTCCTCCTATAACTCAGTCACTGTGATGATTCAAGAACATTACACACTTGATATAAATTGTGGTTTCTGTACATCAGTCTTTAACGCACCTTAATTGCGTGTTTACCATACCACACGGTGTCTTAGATTCTAAGCACAGAAATGTACATAAAATGGACACCTCGGGTCTCTAACCACATGAATACAGAAAGGGGGAGAGACACAGAGAGAGAGAATGAATTGATGGCAAATGGTTTTATCCTGAGATGCCGTCCTTCCTTTTCTGCATTAGATGAGCAGACCGGAAAGGTTGGTAGGATGGCAGTGTTGTGTAACGAAAAGAGCCTAAGCTTGAAGTCAGACCTAGATTTGAGTCAAGAAGAAGGTTAAAGTTGAGGGCGGGGAGAAAGCTGCCACGCTAAACTGGCAGTAACGAGAACCTGAACTAGCGCAGTGACAAGGACGCTGGAGAACAAGGAAGTTTTATCTGCGATCACCTGACACTTTAATTTCAAAGTGAATGGCAGACCAAACGCAAGAAACATTTTTCGACTATTAGAAAATGCTATGTTTACGAGATGGCAGCTTTTCAGATGAAAACAGAACACGTTCTTTAGAAATTTCTAGGACAACTGCTCAGAAAATCAAAGGCAGCTGGGAAAGTCCTGAGTCTCTGGTTTTTCAGAGAGTGAACAATCTACCATTATATGGTAGATAGCTGGTCCGGAGCTATAATTTAATTTATTACCATCTCAGCACAAACCACATATAACCTTCTTTAAGTGCGCCTGCAGAAACCTAGGAAACCCAGCAAAGGCCCCTTTCAGACGGCCTGGCGGTGCCTGCTGGCAGTTGGGGAGCACATCTCTTTCAAAAGGTCACCGAATGAGGGACTGTGTCCAACTCTGTGTTCAATGCCACGCTGTCGGGGGGCCTCCGTGGGTGCTGGTTTCCCTATGTTGGCTGGAAAGCATAGTTAACGCCCCGCTGGGCACGGAGGGGAGTTGGGTACCTTCCACACTGTCCCTTCTATCCCTCTTCACTCTCAAAAGTCTTCTTTTCATCCAGGAAAATGCCTGGTAGAGGGGAGAATATATGATAGTTAGAGGCCGCCAGTGGTCTCAGACTGTCTGCCAGGGCGTGTTTTGGGGGCATAATGATGACTTTTTTTCCCCCCTAGAAATGCCTGAGATTATAACAACTTGGCAAGATTTCTTACATTAAATGTCTGGGTCACATAGTCTCTCCAAACCATGTCCTTTCTCAAATCTATACTAACCTTTCCTTCCTTCCTTCCTTCCTTCCTTCCTTCCTTCCTTCCTTCCTTCCCTCTTGCCTTTCTTTCTTTCCTTCTTTCCTTTCTTCCTCCTTCTTTTCCTCGTTCTTTATATATCTTCCCTTCTATCTGTGAGTGATAACATAATATTATTATGGCATTTGAACACTTGCTTTAGACCACAACTTTTTGGCAGAAAGGATCTGATGTAGGTTGGAATCAATCATCAGTTAGACAAACAACAATAAATAAATCAAGTACACACACACACACACACACACATGCACACAGCTACAAAAAAAAGGAGTAAAGGTGTAAAGAAATAATTAACCCCCACGGATGGGAAAAGGAAAAAAGGAGACAATGGTAGATGGGAAAATTCAACACATTTTTTTGAAGAAAGTAGAGAAGAGGCTTACTTACCTTTGTGGAATGGATGAAGTTATGATTAAGTGTATATAGTTGTGGAACATTGATATGAAGTGGACCAATTACCTCTGCAAAACCCTGCAGAGGTCAGCATCGGAGGCATACATGGCACACAGGATGAGACGCCAGACTGGAAGTGAGATTGATTCAAAGCCTGTATCCAGAGTGGCTGGATCTCCAAGCTCCCATCCCTTCCGTGGGCTAGAGTTAGGCGGTGCGCTCCTTTCTCTCCTGGTAAGACAGGGTTTAGGCTGTGGAGAAGTTGCATATATCAGTCCCAGGAACAACAGTGGATAGAGTGGAATGCAGGGTAAAACCGAAGGGACTATTTTTTTAAAATTTTTAATGTTTATTTATTTTCGAAGGAGAGGGAGACAGAGCGAGAGCAGGGGGAGGGGCAGAGAGAGAAGGAGACACAGAATCTGAGGCAGGCTCCAGGCTCTGAGCTGTCAGCACAGAGCCCGATGTGCGGCTTGATCTTTAAGATCGTGACCTGGGCTGAAGTTGGACTCCCAACTGACTAAGCCACCCAAGCGCCCCAAAACCAAAAGGATTAAACGAGAATCGACTCAGCAAGCTGTGAGACACCTCGATTCCCTTCTCATGCTCAGGTTCTGGAGTGTCAGGGGCAAGAAATCTCTCCCTTGTTCTTTCTCTCGGCCGCATCCTCACGGTGTAATGGGAGATTTGTCTCTGCAGAAAGGACATCCAGATAGTGAGAGTTGGTGGCTCCCAATGAAGGGCAACATCATCATTTTCCTATCATTTTTCAAAGAGATCTCCGAGAGAAAGCCCAACCTTTGCATCCAGAACTGTGCTCACTCTTCAATATGAAAACTAAAGCTGTCAGACCATTGGGGAAAGCCTCCAAATTGAGAGCATGGAAGTGAAGTGAAAAGGAAAAAGGAAACCTAGGGGAAGCAGAGACACTGTAGAGAGGAGAACGGAAAACCTTCAAGAACTATAATTAATGTCCTCAAAGACATAAGAGAAAATATTGCTTCCAAGACACAAAGACAGGAATGCTGCTGACAGTGCAGAGCCTGCTTGGGATTCTCTGTCTCCCTCTCTCTCTCTGCCTCTCCCATGCTCGCACACACACTCTCTCTCTCTCTCAAAAGTAAATAAATAAACATTTTTAGAAAAAAAAAAAAAAAAAGAAAATCAGATGAGTAATCCGGCATTGACTAATGATATCTCTAGGAAAAAAGTAGAGACAATGCATAGTGGTATTGTTAAAGATATAACACAAGAAAATTTCCAAGCACTGAAGTCTCTTCCAAAGCGAAAACTCTCAAGTGTTTTGCGGATTGTAAAAATAACACGTTCAGAAAGACGTCTCGGCACCACATTTCAAAACAACAGAGGTGAAAAGGAGAATCCAAACGCTGAGAGAGGAAAGACAGAGATGAGATAGGAGGGAAGGAATGGAGGTGGTTAAGTCCAGGTGATATACCAAAACCCAAGAATCAGAATATCACAGAATGTGCCCAGAGCAACCTTGGTTGGTAGAGGAGCCCAGGCGCTAAAAATTCTGAGGAGATTGGGGCGCCTGGGTGGTTCAGTTGGTTAAGTGCCCAACTTCGGCTCGGGTCAAGATCTCACGGTTCTTGAGTTTGAGCCCCACGTCAGGCTCTGTGCTGATGGCTCAGCCTGGAGCCTGCTTCAGATTTTGTGTGTTTCTCTCTCTCTGCCCCTCCCCCACTCATGCCCTCTCTCTCTCTGTCTCTCAAAAATGAATCAATGCTGAAAAAAAAATTAAAAAAAAAAAAAAAAAAACCTAAGGAGATTATTTCCGGACTGGAATTCTATACCTGTTTCACCTGTTAATGACTGGGGATGTACAAAACCATGTTCAGAAAAATAAAAATTCAAAAAACATGTGCCGGAATTTCCAAGTAAAATATGATTCATTCCCCACACTAGCATGAATTCCAAATGAATAATAAACGTAAAAAAATAAAACCGTAGACATCCAAATGAAAACACAGAATTCCTTCATAATCTAGACAAAAGATTTTTTTTTTTCACTATGCTTCGTTGTATACAAGCAATGAGGAAAAAGTTTGGCAAATGTGAGTGCATAAATGAACAAAAATTAAAATAAATCTCCACCAAGTCATGACAATAAAGGCTATAAGCTGAATAAAAACATAAAGGAAACACTGGAAAAATAGTTGCAAATTACAACACAAAGGGTTAATACCCTAGCTACCTAAAAAAGCTTAAAACAGAAAAACAAAAAGGTGCAAACACCATATAGAAAAACTGGACAAAAGGTATGAATAAAAAGTTCACAGGAGGAAAAAGGCATAGGACCTTAAATATGTTAAAATGGGTTCAGTCTCACTTATTATAATAAGAGAGATGCAAAACAAAAAGACATTGAAATACCACTGCTCAACTTTTAGATGCATAAATCCCAAGGTTATGTTAACAATACTGTACTTGATAGGCTGCAGGGAAATAGATATTTGCAAATGCTGGGTGGGAATACAAACTGATACACGTCTTATGGAGGGGAATTTGGCAAAAATATAACCAAATTACGCATGCATTTTCACTTTGACCCAATAAGCCTACTTCAAGGATACACTGGCAAAAGTGTGAAGACATTCGGCAAAATATTCATCGCAGCCCTGTGTAGCCGCTGACTGCAAATGCCTGTCATTTCCACCTATTAGGAGAAGAATGCCAAATGCCTGTCGATATAGGACCGGTTGAATAAACTATGGTACATACAGATACTAAATGATTAGGCTTTTCAAAAAGGAACAAGGCAATGTATACACTACTGTGAAGTGATATATTGTTAACTGAAGAAAGCGAGATTCATTGGAATGTGTATAAAACTCTGCTTTTAGAAAAAAAATGGGAGCAGTAGGAATGCATAATGTGTATAGACATTTTCCTTAAAAAAAAATGAAGATAAAAAAAATTAAAAAAAAAAATTAAAAAATAAAATAAAATAAAATAAAAAAAGGGGCGCCTGGGTGGCGCAGTCGGTTAAGCGTCCGACTTCAGCCAGGTCACGATCTCGCGGTCCGTGAGTTTGAGCCCCGCGTCGGGCTCTGGGCTGATGGCTCAGAGCCTGGAGCCTGTTTCCGGTTCTGTGTCTCCCTCTCTCTCTGCCCCTTCCCCGTTCATGCTGTCTCTCTCTGTCCCAAAAAAATAAATAAACGTTGAAAAAAAAATTAAAAAAAAAATGAAGATATACCAAAGTTTTAAAAGTTTATCTACCAGTAGGAGGAAGGACATAGAGATGGGGGAGACACTGGGGAAGCAGAGAAGCTAAATGTGCATTGTATGCTTAAAAAAAAAAAGTTTAATGTTTAATTATTTTTGAGAGAGAGAGAGTGTGAGCAGGGAAGGAGCAGAGACAGAGAGGGGGGACAGAGGATCTGAAATGGGCTCTGTGCTGACAACAGCGAGCTCGATGTGGGGCTTGAACTCACGAACCGCGAGATCATGACCTGAGCTGAAGTTGGAGGCTCAACTGACTGAGCCCCCCAGGTGTTCCAACCCTGTATGCATTTTGAAATCCCATAAATGTTTTAGAAAATTATAAAACAAAATCAAATCGAAATGAAAAAAAGCAATACTTAAAAATTAAAAGCAAAGCGAAATAAGTTAAACGTTGTGCGTCAAGTTGCTGAATTTATGACACACGAAAAATTATTTCAAAGTCATAGTAATTGGAATATATCTTCCTATTGTGACACGTTTTCGAGGCAAGAAAAGCTATACACAGATCTTAAATTATCAATAATAACATTATTCGTAATGATGTTGGCATTGTTATTCTGAAAAAAAAACACATTAGAGCCAACATAAGATTTTCATAGTTAAAAGAGCACAATTATAAAGTCAAACAATTAAAAAAGAAAAAAAGCTTGTTTTCTAGTTTAAACTATCCACTGACAAGGGCTAGAAACAGTGAACTCCCAGTGGCAATGATCACCTCTGGCCCCACACTGTGGCCTCTGATCACCATTTAGCACCAAAAGGAACAAAGGCTTATTGCGAAACTGGCTGATTCCGAGTCTGGGGCAGGAAAGGTCCAATGAAGCTGAACCATCGTCTGGAATCAGAAAGAAGCAAGTTTTGTAAAGCTGCTGCGAGACCAGTGACGGAAAGTCTCCGAAGTTAACCCAGCCAACGTCAGGATAATTCGAACGTTGAAAAAAAAATCCCGAGGCGATTAAAATATATAAAACATGTTAAGCTCCATGAGTTCATTATGATATTAAAAAATAAAAATGTCATTTGCCACCTTTGGAAGATGTTAGAGAAAAAATTCATTATTCTACCAAGTAATAAATAAAGAATCAAACACTTTTCTGAACTTCCCTGTACAAATAATGTGCTGCGACATAATCAAATAACTGATAAGAGGAAGTTCTTTTTAGATTTCAAGCTACTAAATATATTAGAATTGAGTCCTGTCAAAATCACCTTTTTGCAACCCTAATAAAGCAGGCAATGACCATCTATGGCTACTAGAACTGGATTCTAAGCCCACTGATAAGTCTCAACATCACAAAAAAGTGAGACATAACAAACTGAGGTTGATGGGGGGTGGGAGGGAGGGGAAGGTGGGTGATGGGCATTGAGCAGAGCACCTGTTGGGATGAGCCCTGGGTGTTGTATGGAAGCCAATTTGTCAATAAATTATATTAAAAAAGAAAGAATGGGTGGAGAAAAAAATAAAACAACCCCTCCCCCGCAAAAAACCCAAATCAAAACCCCCCAAAACCCTGAATCTGACTAAGTTTTTACATAAGAACCTGAGCTTTTTAAAAAAAATCCAGGATGGAGAGAAAGAAGTCAAACATCACAGGGATACAGTCAGCAAAATCCAGAATGTAGGAAATGGCAGAGCCGATGAACTTTGATAAATAAATAGCAAGGAATATCATCAGGGAAGGAAAGTTAGAACACAAAACACTCTGAACCGGATCAACCACACGTAACCGGGAAACGAAAAATTTAGAACATAAAACAAGTCATGGCGTTTGGGGAAATTTAAACACTGGTGGCCTATTTCGCCGTAAAGGAATTCTTGTTAGTTCTTTTAGGTGAAAATAAACCTGTGCTTCTGTTTTGAAAAAACAAAAAACAAAAAACAAAAAACCTTAAATTTTAGAAGCATTTACAGTGAAAATAATAGAGAGGGGCCTGAGGTCCACTTATCCATTTGCTTTCTCTCTGACACAGAAGAATGTGGCCGCCCAACTTGTGTGAAACGCCGAAGTCAGGGACCTACTGTGCCAATACAATAATGTGTCTGTTGTTCCAGCCTCACAGGAACTTGTTTTATGAGCCGTGTGCACATATTGCTAACAAATATAGCTAAATCTGCTTTAAATCACTTTATATATATATATATATATATATTTTTTTTTCAATGTTTATTTATTTTTGGGACAGAGAGAGACAGAGCATGAACGGGGGAGGGGCAGAGAGAGAGGGAGACACAGAATCGGAAACAGGCTCCAGGCTCTGAGCCATCAGCCCAGAGCCTGACGCGGGGCTCGAACTCACGGACCGCGAGATCGTGACCTGGCTGAAGTCGGACGCTTAACCGACTGCGCCACCCAGGCGCCCCAAATCACTTTATATTTTTATGCCCTACTGGAGATACCTGGAGGTATCGATTTGGGAGATATCGATTAAGGAAGTATTTAATTTTTACAGATATCAAATGAGATAATAAATGCAAAAGACTATCAACACTGCAAAGCATGAAAACATAAATTCCTGTAATTATGTGAAGTAATAGATATTCTTTTATATGTATCTCTCTAAGCCTTTGAGATAGAGCTTCTTGTTCTAGTATTTTGGACGTTCAGACGGGATAGAAAGCATGGAGTTTTAGATTCGGAGACACCCCACTGCCTTCCAATTGTAGTACAGGTGTGTGGGGGTTAGAGGAAACAGGCCGTTTAAGAATTTTGAGTCCCGGTTTATTCATAACCGTGAGTTATGTGAGTTAGACATAATTAAAACCCATATCTGAGCGTTATCTTAATTCTTCAGGGAAATCGTATATGTAAGCCCCTGGCACACAATACGTGTTCAATAAATGTTAGGCATCTTGTCCAACCCTTTAAAAACCAAAGCCCTAGCTAATAATATATAAAAGAAATCATCAAAGTGTAGCCTTTATTATCATTTTAAAATTCATAATTAACATCTCTGGTCTTCCCGTTATCTCTTGGAAAAGAAGGAGTGGCTTTATCTTTGATCCTATAATTGCTCATATGAAGATATGGTCTCTCCTGTTAGTTCTTTTTTCCAAACAACAGAGTATTTTTTGAAAAGGAGACAAGTGATCCTTAAATCATTTCAATCGATGCTAGCCTGTGCTGCTTGGAGAAACCATCTGACAGAATTGTTAAAATAAAAGAAGGCAAAGATGTTGGTAATTCAGTCGTTATTGCTGAAGGTATAATCTCACCATTGTGAGTGATGACATTGTACACAACTTTCAAGGGCAGTACTGATCAATAGTTAAAGTTTTAGAGAGAACACGTAAATTAGAGTGTTACAATGATCATAATTATAATCATAGGATGAATGAAATGATGAAGTGTCCAAGTGCTATGTTGAGTGGGGACTTTTGAGTTGGAGCAGGATTACCGGGAAGGCATCAGATATGGATTTAAAAGTTTCGCATCTCAAATGACTTCAATGGCTGTGCGGAGGATGTGCTTTGTGAAACTGCGTCAGATGGCTCAAAATGTGACTTTAAGCATGAAAAACTTATTCATACTAGAGGTGCACATGAAGAGTTTAATTGTTTCATGAAATGTGAGTTAGAAGGAGCATTATTTCTAAAATAACATTTTACTTTATTTAATCTGAGACTTTAAATATGTATGGATAACTAAATTAAGGAATGTTATTAAATATTATATGGGATACTAATGGCAGAGAATTGCTTTTTCATAATCGTGGTGTAATTTAAATCTTTTCAGGCTGTCCTTCGATGATTACCATTTTCCATGCTCTAAGCCATTAAAATTTTCTCATTCTAGATTTGTTCTAATTCCTCAGTCTGTTTCTGCACGTATAGCAGCTTGCAGAGCATTGCTTTTCCCAGGGAATAGACTGGCTCTGTTTTCTGGGTAAACGCTGAATGTGTTCAGCTTTGTGTTTTACAATACCCTTCTGGATAACACTCATCATTTTGTTGACCTTTGCGGCCACAGCACACAGGGCTGATGTCCTCAGCAGTCTACAATAAATTCTCGAATCCATTTCTTAGACCACAGCCTAGAGTTCACAGCCCTTTGTCTACGGTTAAGGTTGGGATAATTTCTACCTAATTGTATTGCTTTCCATTGCTTGCCTGCAGTGAAGCTCACCTATAGTTTTGATGTCAACCCACTCAGGACCGAGCACATATTCAACCCAACCCCTTTGTTTTATGTGCAAAAATACAAAAAGTAAGTCCAGAGAGGTTAAGTGATTCGTTCAAAGTCAAAGCTGCTTGGTGGCCGCAGGTGCCCTTCCCCTTCCTCTGGGCCCACCGAGGGTTCCTGACATCACACCCTCAAGGATTTGATTAGCGAAAGGAAATCGTTGGCCTCAGGTCCAAGATGGGATTTTCCAAGGGGGCAATAGTAACTTTGTCAATCATGGTTCCAAGCAGGGAAGGGCAAGTGATAGATTAACCGCACGCAGGCCCTGCATCTTGGGGCTATTTCTCATCTGCTTCAAGTTCACTCCGCGGAAGTTTCCATAAGATGGCATTTGCAAAGATGAATATCAATGGGCTCCTCTCCAAAGTCCTGATCCAAAGTTCAGTTTACGGGTCATGTGGGCCTGGGTATGTCACTTAAACGCTGTGAGTGAGCCTAGCATCACTTTCCTTATCTCTACAATGGCAAACCAGGAATCCTTTCCAATTTGTTGATGAGAACAAGGCAAAAGAGGCCATACAGGTGACCTCCTGTAGGTGAGCAGCCAGTTCCCATGGGGCTCGTGTCTAGGCCAATTCCCAGCAGCTCTGATGGCTGCTGTCCCCTCTCCACACCTCTGCGTCCGAAGGGATGTGACTGGCATACTGTTGGGGGTACATATCATCTTGCATTTGATGGGGAAGAGCCCCTGCAATGGAAGACCTGATGCTTTCCCCCTGAGGAATCTTCTCTGGGGCTGGGTGTGGAGAGAATACATTTTGAAGTGGACGGGATTATCACGTCCCCCTTGATGTTTCTGTCTGCAAGGGGGTAGATTGATTTCAGTTTGTTGTTCGGCATTTGGGAGAAGCCTCGTATACCTCTGTTCGGTAACGGTAAGCAATAACCCCAGAGACAATGTGTGCCTGGAAATGGCTGCCAACTCATGGTGGAGTCAGTTCCCATTCCAGGCACCCTTTCTGAGTACATTACATGAGATATTCACTCACTCACTCACTCACTCATTGGTGAAAGCAAATAATTTTTTTTTTCTCATTTTATTTGTTTTAGAGAGGGATCAGGGGAAGAGCAGAAAAAGAGAGAGAGACAGAGAGAGAGAGAGAGAGAGTCCCAAGCAGGTTCCTCGCTGTCAGCGCAGAGCCCAATGGGGGCTCAAACTCATGGTCCGTGAGATCATGACCTGAGCCAAAATCAAGAGTCGGACTCTCAACCAACTGAGCCACCCAGGCGCCCCAATGCGAGCAATTTCTTAACGTCTATTGTGTTGCAGAAATTAGTGCCAGGTTGTGGGGATACAAAAGAGTATGATCCAGTCTCTATTTTCAAAGACCTCCTCTGGGATAGTGAGGGCCATCTGGTTGTGACATTTGTCACCTCCCTGATTGACGGCCATTGACTGGCTGATCTCGCTGGCTAGGCAGCTGTCCCTTTATCCCTCACCACTCTATGTTCTTCCCCCGCAAAGCTGCACACTTGGTCAAAGAGGACAACCTTTCCCAACGCAGGAGGACCATTCTTTGGTCAAGTGTGTGTGAGTAGCTGTGCTCCTCTGTGAAAACCTCCAGACAAGCTCTCAAGGAGCTCCTCACAACAGCAGTGGAGAATCAGCAGCTAAGAACATGGGTTCTGGGTTCAAATCCCGCTGCAACTCTTACTGGTTGGTGACATTCGGCAAGTCACAAGACCTCTGTCTCCAGTTTCCTCATCTGTAAAATGGGGGTAACACAACACCCACCTTAGGGAGTGACTATGAAGGGAAAATAAGTTCACCTTTGCAAAATAACTTGGAGTGATGCCTAGTACCTAGTAAATGTTATAGAAGCTTTATATAAGCGAGTTAACAAGTTTATAGTAAGTTAGAGGAAAGGACGTATAAGCAAATAAGGAAGTCACGTGATGGGGCTTTCAGCTTCTTTTACTCGTCATCCCTCCCCAGCTAGCTGTTCAGTCTCCTCATGTCAGTCTTCTTCTTATGGGGGAGATGTCTCAATGTAAGGATTTCTTCTTATTTTTTTTTTTAAAGTTTATTTATTTATTTTGAGAGAGAGAGAGAAAGAATCCCAAGCAGGGTCCACACAGAGCCCAACACAGGGCTCAAACTCACGAACCGTGAGATCATGACCTGAGCCAAAATCAAAAATCAGACGCTTAACTGCCTGGGCTGCCCAGGCACCCCTTAATGTAAGGATGTCTCAAGCAGTGCTACGAGAGGTGTCCGTGTGAGCAGGCTTGAAATGCGTTGTCTCTTTGGTGCTCCGTTTCCAAACACAGTACGTCTGCTCTGCTTGAAGGCAGGGCATAGAGGATGCACAGGACTGGCTGTCGGTGGGGTCTGTGTGTGTGTGTGTGTGTGTGTGTGTGTGTGTGCGAGGGCGGGGGTGGTGACAGAAAAGGAGTGAGAAGGGGAGAAGGAATGCATTGTCATCACCTCTGGGCTCCAAAAGGTTCTGTGCTCCGGGCCACCTTATGTCACAACCTTCCGGACTACGGGGGAATGACACCGCCTCGAGTTGTACAAGCCGTGGTTCTGTGTGTAATGAACCAATAGTAAGTGGGTTTCTTGCTGCTGGTAGACTCAGCTCGGGTGCCTTTATCTGATAGGAGGGTAGATTGAAGTTTTAATATCATGTGAGGTGTTCTAATAGAAAAACATGGAAGGTGCTGTAGGAACACAGCAGGGGAAGAACCCAAGTTGGTCTAAATGGGTCCAAAGGAGGTGAGAACTGAACTCCACTCTCAGAACAAACTTCTCTTAGACACTCGTATTCATCAAACCCCTGTCCAGGGGCACCTGGGTGACTCAGTCGGTTAAGTGTGGGACTTCGGCTCTGGTCATGATCTCACAGTTCGTGAGTTCGAGCCCCGTGTTGGTCTCTGTGCTGACAGCTCGGAGCCTGGAGCCTGCTTCGGATTCTGTGTCTCCCTCTCTCTGCCCCTCCCCCCACCCCCCACCCTGTCTTTCCATCTCTCAAAAATACATAAACATTAAAAAAAAGTTAAAAAAAACAACAACCCTGTCCTTTGCCCAGAGCTGCATCAGGCATTACCAGAGAAGAGGAGCTTATGATCTTATTGTGGAAACATGATTTCTCTAAAGAATCATTAGTCTGTAATAAAGACAGTCTGTACTAAAGGGCTAGAGACAGACATAAGTCACGTGGAAGAGGTGTTATGTCAGTTCCGTGTGAGTTCAAAAGGCATACTCCAATCCAACTGAGAGAACGGGAAGAAGCTATGTGCCCGATGGAAGGAAATCTGCTTAATAGGAACCATTCAAACATGTGATGATCCGTCTATGGTAGGAGTGAGCCCTTCCCTGGTCATTTTGTTTAATTGGAGGCAGGGAGCTTGTGTGTGGGGGGGTGGGGGTGGGGGTGGGGCGGTTGTTAGTACAATGCTACCTATGGAAAGAAGTAAACCTGTAATGTCAGTGTCTTAACACACTTTAAGATTCTTTCTTCTTCGTGGAGAGACCGTGGGAGTGTTCCCGTTGGCAGATAACTTTCTTCCTTGTGGTGGTTTAGGGCACTGGCTATCTTTGGCTTCACCATCTTCTTGGGCTTCAGCGTCCTCTGAGTCAGGGGAGAGATGGTGGAGAGGGAAGAAGGAGAAATTCTCCCTGCCCATCTTGGCCCAGAAGTGACTTATGTCACTTCCGCTCGCATTATATTTGTGACAAGTGGTGATACGATTCCTCCTCGAGACAAGAGAGACTGGGAAATGTGGTCCCTGGCTGGGAGGCCACATCCCAGTTCCAATCTGCGCTATGGAAAGAAGAGCCCCAGTTGTGATGGGCAGCTGGCCATTCCTGCTGTAGAACTGAAGCTGTGGACGAGTGGCTCACTGGATAACCTTCAAGGTCCCTAAGAACTCTGAATGCTACGGTTCTGTTATGTCCTGATGCAATCTCTAGTTGCCTTTGTGTTTTGGGGCAAGTCACTTATCCTCTTTGCGCTCGGTTGTTTCATCGGTAAAATGAGATTAACAATTTCATTTTAGTTAACGAGGGTTCGGTGTCATTGTGACATTCAGATGGAATAACGTGTGTGAAAGTGTTTTCTAAATTTCAAGGTGCTCTAAAGATAAGAGGCAGTATTTTTACTATTTTATTTTATTGTATTTTTAAATTTTTTTATGTTTATTTTTGAGAGAGAGACAGAGTGAGTGCAAGTGGGGGAGGGGCAGAAAGAGAAGAAGACACAGAATCTGAGGCAGGCTCCAGGCTCTGAGCCACCAACACAGAGCCCGATGCAGGGCTCAAACCCACGAACTGCGAGATCATGACCTGAGCCCAAGTTGGACGCTTCAGTGACTGAGCCATCCAGGCACGCCTTTTATTTTATTTTTTTAAATTAAGAAAAAAATTCATGTTTATTTATTTATTTTTTAGAGAGGAAGAGAGGGAGGGGCAGAGAGAGAGGGAGAGAGAGAATCCCAAGCAGTCTCCCCACTGTCAGCCCAGAGCCCCACATGGGGCTTGTCTCACAAACTGCAAGATCATGACCTGAGCCAAAATCAAGAGCCAGATGCTTAAACAACTGAGCCACCCAGGCATCCCAGGAGGCATTATTTTTTAGACAATTTATTCAAATGTAGCCTTGACTTGGGCCTATAGTTGAGCTTCAATATTTCTTTCATGCGTCTCTGAAAGATTATTGTAATGCTCTGATACGGGAACATTTTGAATGACTTTACGTTCTGTAATTTTGTTTTTCATTTTTGAATGATTCTAAAGTATTTTTCTAACTCAAGAAAAAAAAAAGAACCAAATTGTTCATCTCAAAAAACTATACCAAACAGAATCTCTTTGCCGGTCCCACGATTGCCTCTCTCCCTTCAATATCGTGTAGTTGGTAGGTCATAGGAATGTGGGCCATCTATTAATTTTGAACATCTTGAAGTTAACATAGAGCATAGATGGATGTGAAAGCGTATGAGGTTTACTGACATACAGATAGAAGATGTTGTTACTATTAAAGTGGAACTTGGTTTAAAAGAATGCAGGAGAATGAATGTTCTAGTCAGTTGGGTCTTCTATTTAACTGAGACATAACCACTCGGAAGCTTCAAAGAATAAACCTAAAAAGAAACAGAGAAATTACCCACTCCATTCTCTCAGTTAACTGATCAGGGAACAGGTCTACAGAGTCACCGAAGGTTACAGAGGTGGCTTTCAGTGGCCTTGCACTAACATTTCTATCTAGGGTCTCTAAAATTGGATGCTGTCCTTTTCAATATACCATAGTACTTATTTGCCAAACCTTTTGACATTTATATTGCTTTGGAGTAGCTATAGATACAAAAGGTACAGATTGGACAGAGTGTACGTGTTTGGCAAAAACTCTAGAAATTTCCTCTTTTGGGTAACTCATATAAAATTGTTTTCTGTAATTTGATGTTTTTGTTTTTGTTTTTTTGCTCATCTCTCATTTACTGAAGATTCCGTCAGGCTGTATTCCCGTTAGTCAATATTTTAATGGTATCATTAGTAGTTGTGATACTATTAAGCTTTGTGGCCCACACGAAAGTATGGATTAGGTTGCGGCCGGATATTGGAACTGCAAGTAACAAAGCATTGTGATGATAAGTACCATAAAATAGAGCATAGATGGAGATAAGCAGATGGTGATACGTGGAGAGACAGGACGAATTAGAATTTGTCTGGGACTCTGGAGTTCTGACCCTGCCCCATACGTTCTATATTTAAAATCAAAAGTGCACGGCATCGAAGCCACGCACTTTGCAACTCTACATGTCCAGGCTGTTTGCGTGAGGACGATGGATGACGGTGGAATTCCAAAGAAATTACTTTGCCCTGAGTTGAGAGGACAACCATCAACAAATCTTCTCCAGTAGGTCAGAGGAAGCTCTCCAAGGGTACACATATGCATGGAGAGGTGGTGGGCATTGTGGCCGTTGTTGCAATGCTGTGGATCAAAAGTACTGGTAAGAGTGGAAGTTTGTGGGGTTAGAGAGTTCTGGGGGCCAGGCTGTGTGTGCATGTGCATTTGCGTGTCTCTGTGCGCATGCATCTGTGTGTTCACGAATGTGTGTGCATGCATGAGTCTGTGTGAGTGTAGGCATCTCAGATAGGCACATATCACTTTCGTCTCCAGTGTTATGGATAAGTGTCTTGATCCTATCCCCATTTTTTTTTTGATTTACCACTAAACAGTCCTGATTGTCAAAAGTAGTTTTCTCTGTCTCATGTCTTGCATTTTTCCTTATAGCCTTGATCCTTCCAACAACGTTCTCCTCCACTTTAGGTGTCGTGGGCAGATTGTATTTTCTAAAGTTGGCCGCAGTAATATCTCCAATTCCACAGGCTGTCCTTGTCATGTGACCGGGACACTTTTCCCACTGGGTGATGGTGGAGGCTGTCCACGTCCTTCCCCCTGGAATCTCAGAGGGACTGTGACTCTCTCGTAACCAAAAAGAATGTGGCAGGAGAGATAGAACTTCCACCTGGGGGGGGGGGGGACTGGAATTCTTCTGCTGAAGCCATAAGCCTTCATGGAAGCAATCTAAGTGTCCTGAGGCCACCATGCTATGGGGAAGCACAAACTAGCCGAGGTGGAGAAAGCACATGGAGAAACCCTGAGACTACATGAAAATGAAAACGGAGCAGTAAGTAACCAGAACTACCATCCCGGCTTCCGCCATATCTGACTCTTGCCACATGAGTGACCCTGAGCCAGAACCACCTGGTGGAGCCCTTCCCGGGTTCTTGACCCACAAAACCATCAGCTATTATAAAATGTTGGTTTTCTTGCTTTAGGCTGCCAAGTCTGGCGTGATCTGTTATGCAGCAACAGAGTCCAAAGACTCTTCCTTTAAAGCTTTCTCGTGCATATATTTAATACTTGCTAATTTTTAAAAAAAATTTTTTTTTCAACGTTTATTTATTTTTTGGGACAGAGAGAGACAGAGCATGAACGGGGGAGGGGCAGAGAGAGAGGGAGACACAGAATTGGAAACAGGCTCCAGGCTCTGAGCCATCAGCCCAGAGCCCGACGCGGGGCTCGAACTCCCGGACCGCGAGATCGTGACCTGGCTGAAGTCGGACGCTTAACCGACTGCGCCACCCAGGCGCCCCAATACTTGCTAATTTTACTACACCGAGTTAACCTCTTTCTGTGATCTCCAATGCATTCTCTTTAACCTCCAACCTCAAATTTCACACTTTGGACTAGATGATGACTAAGGGAAAACTGGAGTAGTTTTACATGGGATCTGGTTGGCTCCTTCATTTCTCTGTGAGTGTAAATTTTACAACTGAGCTGAACGTACACATCCAACATGGTATTCTCACTAGATCCTCAACAGAGCTCACACGCATGGATCGTTATCACTCCACCATCTATTACCCACGTAACAGCCAGAGTGATGTTTGAAACTCCAAACCAGATGTGTAATGGCACCATGCTCCAAACTCTCCAGTGACTTCCATCGCTCTCAGAGCCAAATGCAAATGCCCTCGTACGACCCGGAGGTCTCACATTGTATGGTTCCTACCGATCTCTCTTGTATTCACTCTGCCCCATCTTCCCTTCACTTAACTCTGACTCTGTCTTTGTAATTCCTGCACAAACTTGGTGTCCCCACATCCGGATTGACCAATTGCTGTGCCTTTGTTTCATGCTCTTGCCCCTGCTGTTGGCACGACTTATCTTTTAACTTTATTCAGGGTTCCGCCTCACTGTCTCTTCCTCTGAGTGGCCATCTCTTACCCTCTTATCTAGAACGGTCCTGACAACTTTGATACTCTCTGAATTTCCTCTGCCTTATTGTTTTCCCTAACACTCATTACTAAGTGAACTGACAGTGTGTAGGTAACAGGTCGTATGATGAAAGCTTTTCTGTTGTCTTTCATTTATGTGAGCTTGCAAAGGGGAAAAGCAAAAAGTGTTAATTGCTTAAACACTTAACAAAAAGTGTCAGACCTTCTAGATATATATTTGTGAGACTTCAAAAACTGTCCAGCCGCCCTTAGCCCTTCCCCCCATCTCAAGGGCACATGAGTAGAGATGAGGTGATTGATGACAGGAGGGATCCCTATGAAGATGATTGCCAACGGCTACGCTGTGCATTGACTCCCTCTCTCTGGGGGAAGGAGAATCCCTTCTTTAACATAAGTCAACTGAGTGGTCTGCAAGAAAACTGCCCAGCAAATGTGACCCGTGTCCCTGGATTCTGGTGGGAGGGAGAGTTTGGTGGAAATGGGGAGACTGGTGCCAGACTCCTTCCTGTCTAGACCTGAAGGTGGGATTCCGAGGGGGCTGGCTGGAGCCACTCTGAAGGCAGAGTGGACGGGAAGGGCCACAGTGCGAGCCAAGGCTCGTTCACCGATGGTAGGACTCACGCCTTTCAACAGATCAAGTTAGCCTGAATAATGTAACCAGCCTTTAATCCTCCTGAACAAGATCTTACCCAAGAGGATTTCCTGCCAGTGAAAGGTACCCCCAGAAAGGCTGGAAGTGTAGTGTTGATTGTCTCTGGAGGGACGTGGGTCAGTGGGGGTGAGTGGGGCCATAAGTGGTCGTGAGTTGGGAGGGCACTTGATTGGGAGGGAAGACTCCTGCCAGGAAACATTCTTGAGAGAGGTCTCTAGTGAGATGAGATCGCGAAGGACCTACAACGTGCCCCCAAGAGAAAGAGCCAGACTGCAGTTCTGTTGAACTGAACTGACCTGTCCTTCCCCTTAACTGTGCTCTCTCTTCTCCCTCCTCGCTCTCCACTGGCCCTGAAGGAATCAGAGACAATGGAATGAGGTGTGAAGAGAGGACTAAACGGAGAGAAGAAGCACCATGTTCTCCACGCCCTTTGTGTTGCCCGTTTCTCAGTCCAAGATGGGGGCTATGCTGAAACCTAAAAAAACCAATGAGAGTGATATTGGATATTAGTTTGGATTAATCTTTAAAATTTCTGAGAATGAGACTGACTGTTTAACAATACCTGAAAATGAAGAGAAAAGTTACGGTAGGTGGCCTCGATTTCATGCGGGCATCAGAAAGGAAGCTTCAGTGAGGCACATTAAAATGCGTTCATGATGATTTTAAAAAATAAATAAATACAGATTTTTGCTTCACAGTCCATTGAATCTAGGCTGTGAAGTAAACTTGTTGCACACACACGTGCACACAGAAAATGTGAGAGCACTTTCTGTCTCTTACACTAGAAGTCGAACTCTATGCGGGCAAGGTCTCTGTCTACCTTTGTTCACCGTGGTCTCCCAAGGTTTAGAAGACTGTTAGCAACTCAGAGCTGCTCGGTATTTTTTTTTCCCCTTGAAAAATGAATTCGAGAGGATTGAAATGAACTATTTTTATATGGATATTAGAATTCCTTACCTTAGAGATATTCTGACTCTGAGTCTCATCAAAAACATATCTGTGTAGAGTATGGTGAGCTGGCTGGAGAGGAAGAAGGGGGTAGGAACTGGAAAGTTCTGGTACAAATGCAGCTTCCTGACTGTGTGTCTCTGATGGGGCACTTAACTGCTTTGAACTTCATTTTCCTTGTCTGTGGAATGAGGAAGGATTCCATCACTTATCTGACAAGGTCATGGTGAGGATTAAATTCAACATGCATTTTCAGTTTCTGGTTCATTGTGCCCCCTGCCTGTTCATTCCCCCCCTCCTGCAGAAAGAGTATTGCCTCGTTAGTCCTTGCTGAGGTTTTTCTGGTAGACAGAGCCATTGAACTTGTGAATTCAGAAGGGTGACTGTGATTTGCAGCAGGAATAGTGTTTTCTCTGGGAGTTCTCCGGCCTCAGAGGTGATGGATGGGCACCTCTCAGGCATAGTTCCTTGATCAATAAGCCATAAAGTCTCAAATTATTTTGTTAGATCCATTGATCAAATCCATCGAATTTGTCCCAACTCTTTTATTGCTAAGGCAAGGACTGGCGATGTTCCGTTTCTGTCTTTGGTGCATTCTTCCTTCCATTTGGCTTGAGGCTAATGTGCAGTAGTGTGAAGAAGGTAGAAGTGGGGAATGGGGTTACCGCTCTCACCATTGTAGGAAAAAGGCTGATTTTGGTTGTCGGTTTCAGAATGAAGCCATGTGGTTCTTTCTTTGGTCTTTTGAAGAGTTCCACGATATATTGGCTTGGGAGTACCTTTGGGGTTTTGTATACATTCATTCACTCATTCATTCATTTATAGTCATTTGGTAAGTATTTAATATGCGCCAAGTACCGTGGGTGGGTGATACATTTGCATTGCTATTTTTTTTAGGGGCCAACTGGGTTCAGATTCCCAAGAAGTTGCAAGATTTTCTAGGCACATGACACATGGCATTTCCTCAATTTGTGGGATGAGTAAATTGAACGGAAATTGAATTGAGCTGAGCTTTTATTCACTCATTTAACAAGCATTTACTATTCCTAATGCAAATAATAATGCCTAACTTCAAGGCGGTTGTGATGATAGAAGAATGCATAGAGTCAGCACATTTTCGGTACAAAATAAATTCCTGATGACTGGTAGATATTATCATTTTTGTCTCTTGAGATATTTGAGTTAAGGCAAGGGAAGGTCACGTCCTATAAATTGGTTGATTTATTTTAGAAAAGCCTATTGCTGGGGCACCTGGGTGGCTCAGGTGCTTAAGTGTCAGACTTTTTAAAAAAATTTTTTTGAGTTTATTCATTTGTTTTGACAGACAGAGAGAGAGAGAGAGTGAATGGGGGAGGGGCAGTGAGAGAGGGAGAGGGAGAATTCCAAGTGGGCGCCACACTGTCAGTGCAGAGCCTGACGCTCTCACAGACGGTGAGATCTCAAACTCACAGATGGTGAGATCATGACCTGAGTGGAAACAGAGAGTCTGGCCCTCAACCGACTGAGCCACCCAGGTGCCCCGTTTTTTGTTAAGTGTCTATTTATTTTTGAGAGACAGAGAGAACTCGAGAGAGCAGGGTGGGGGCAAAGAGAGAGGGAGACAGAGGATCCAAAGCAGGCTCTGCACTGACAGCTGTGAGCCCAATGTGGGGCTCAAACTCACAAACTGTGAAATCATGACCTGAGCCGGAATCAGACGCTTAACTTGATTGAGCCACCCAGGCACCCCAAAGTGTTTGACTCTTGATTTTGGCTCAGGTCATGATCTCACGGTTCTTGAGTTCGAGCCCCACATCATGCTGACAGCGTGGAACCTGCTTTGGATTCTCTCTCCCTCTCTCTTTGCCCCTTCCCTGCTAGCACTCTCTTCCTCCTCCTCTCTCTCTCTCTCAAAAATCGACAAATAAACTTTAAAAAAAAGCCTATTATGGAGAATCTTTGACTCCTATAGAATAAATGAAATTATTCAATCAAGTGCATTCTTAGTGTCTTCCTTGACTCCTTCTTCCTACCTTGTCCCCTCAACACATAGCGAGTGATTTTTATTTACTTCAAGAAGAATACCACCATCATAGAATTACCCAGCCCTCAGGGATCCTAAAAAGGAAAGGTGTAATCAAGTCTTATCTTAGCGAGTGAAACACACTCCTGCTTGGAAATAATGACATTTAGCTCCCTGTACCAGGCAAGCTGCCTCAGGTAGCTGAACATCTTTTTTTGTTTGTTTTTCCAATGAGAGTTTTTGTTCACTTTCCTTAAAAGTGAGTCCAATATTTACTAATCAGTTTATTTGTGTTGTTTACAGGCTAGTTTTCTACAGAAGACTTCCAACAGAGAACAAAAATTGCGTATACTTTTTAATATTTTGTGGTTAAAAAACCCCTGAAATTTCTTTTAATTTTGTCCTTCCTCCCTTTCGTCACCCCTTCTCTTCTCTGCTCATTCCACTTCAGCTAACAAATGATTTTCAAATGCCTTCTATCTCTAGAGCACCGGGCTATCTATGCCTTCTTCAGGCTTTTGCTCATGACCTTTCTTTTACTTGCCCTTATCCTTGCCTTCTTCACCGTAGAAGTTCCACAATAGCTCGGTTCCAGTTTGGGGTCTTTCTGATGAACTTACAGGTCGCCCAGAGATTACTCGTTAACACACTATTCACACTGGATGGTAAGTTCGTGTATACCGGTTTGTGTCCCCACTGAACTACACTGCTTGAGGGTGGGAACACTGGCGTGTGATTCTGGTGTCCCGCACGGTTTCTGACATTTGGTAGTCGCTCGTCAAGTATCTGTGGCATGAGCGCGTGATTGAACGAACGAACGAATGAATGCTCGCTGTGATGTGCAGTGCGAAGAGAAGTAAAGCGCGAGGCACTTACTCCGTGCTCGGGGAAATGAGGTCCTTACTTGGCGTGAAAAGAAGCAAACCACGCGTGAGAATGTTGGTGATATTTTTCCTCCAAGACTTGGTGCATTTTAGTGGTACGATTACAGGTAAATAAACCAAGTGCTTTTGTGTCAAAGAAGAGAGAGTCTGTGTGAGTTGAGATGGTGACTGGTTGCATAGAGGAGATGACACTTGGGATGAGTCTCAAAGGATGCATCGGAGTTAAGGATAGTCATAGAAATCTGATAATTGGCACTGAATGTAACGGATTACATAAATTTGAATTGTCCAGTGTTAATTTCACTAAAATCGTATCCCACCCTGGCAAGTTATGAGGTACCGCTATGGATAGACAATGGCTATGAATGAAGCACTTTGACTAACGTTTTATATTCAACGGGTCTTATTCCAATTACCGTCAATGTTAATAAGAAAATTAATGGGGTCTACAGACACATAGATGTCGAATTATGTAAGACTCGTTTGGAAAAAGACCTCCAAATCCCCATGTTTTATGACTTTTTCACATTGCTAAATGCAGACAGGAAAGCAAAACTTTCTGTACATATATGTGCTTCGTATTAAAAAGTTGCACAGGTTTTCATACATTGCATGAAGGGCTGTGATTTGGGAAATTTATAGAGGCAAAGAAGGGTTTAAGGCTGCAAACCTATGATAAGTGAGCAATGGATAACCGAGGGGATAAGTTATGAGGAACGACATCATTATGGGGTCAGAAATTGTAGACTTATTGTTAAATGAGGCATAGGACACTGCCGTTGCCAAAGTTTTAAGTTAATTGCTGGCACCTCTCTTTGTGCATTTGATCAGACATGAGAGGGAGAAATTCTTGCCCTTCACAAACTGTCAACAAGCCAAATGAAATATGTGTCTTGAGAGTGAATGCGAACCTTTTTCATAGTTAGAGAAGAACATGATGCAATGATTTAGGCCCCTGGAAAACATAGCTCTTTCCCCGTTGTACTTATTTTTTTATATTAAAGTAATGTACCGATTGTGCGCTTGAAAGGGTGCACTTGGACCGTCTTCATAAGATTTTTTTTTTTCAACTTGACAGTGAAGGAATATATAGTCAACTCTGACTTGGCCGTGTGTGGATTTTCCCATTTGCGAATTATCTGCGACACATTTTCCAACTCTGATGGCCTCACCCTGCCGCCCAGCAGATCTTAGAATGATTCCTCCCTGCTCAGAAAATGAAGAAATCATTTGAATATGAACCCAAACAAAATGCAAGTCTGCAAGTTAATGCCTTGCAGAAAAAAGAAACTACAATGTGGTATGTTTTCAAAGCCCTCTAGCAGAATGAATGGATTCCTTTATATCCCTATAGCAATTTTTACCAACTTCTATTATAACATTTATCACATTTTATTATAGTTTTTTCATTTGTTTGTCTGATCCCCTAGGCCTATGGGAGCCAGTTGTAAAGGGAGCTTTTACATTCATTTTTCTTCTCTTAGCCCCCAAATTCTATATCTGGTATTCAGTAAAACTTTTTTTTGTTGTTGTTGAATTAATTAATGAATTAAAGGACGAATGAATAAATAAGATTTTGCATGATGGAAGCCAATATACGGCTTCTCTTAGGGTATGGAGAATTGGCTATAAATAACATTTGATAGCATTTAAATCTGTAAGTAGTCTTAGAGAACATCCAGTACAGTGTATGTTTAAGTTTTCTTTTCTGTAAGTGAAAGGATTATGATTTTAATAAAATATTACTTTGAACTTTATAAAACATGAGGCAGAGAGGGTATAAAACTGACGTAGGTGAAGAAGAGACACAGAGACCAACATCCCCGTCCCCTTGGCTAACCACCAGCTGGACCGGAGCTCTGTCCTCAACATGGACCCTCACATCCCTGTGGAAGGCAGCATGGAAACAACTTTGCCGGTACAGACTTAGAGAGCTTCCTATGAAGCCGGATTTTATTGAAGTCCCTCAAGGTTCTTCCTCAAGTGAAGAGAAGAACTCAGGTCTCCTGAATGAACACTGCTTTCTCGCCTACGCCATGTTGTTACCTCATCGTTGTTTCTGTGATTGCTTCCCTTCTCCGGCTCCCCTTCAACGAGACAAAGGAAAGACAGCAGACTGTTACATCAATTAGTTTAAAAGGGGCAGACCCATGTGACTTAACTGCTGCCATCTGAAGTACTCTCTTGGTTTCTCTCCTAGCATGCAATCACCCTGAGTGGGATACCCTGCGGTGTGGCTGAGAGCTTAGTGGACAGGATGCTTTGCAAGGCTCACACATGATTTCTTAACCTGAATATGCATTAACTCTCCCATGGGCAAGAGTGGTTCAACCAGTCTGGTCTATGCGGTCCAGGGCCATTGGTGTAAGAAAACTAACAGAAATCCACAGAGAATCCAAAACCTTCAGAGCAGCTTGGCACCTCTCACTCCTCTTTCCTCCTCTAAACTTTCATCTGGGTCTCCCAAAAGGGAGCCAAAGTGACGGTCTTGTTTTAGCGGATAGAGATGCGCAGTATTTAAGAGTCTCTTAGGATTTGCCTCCTTCCCTCTCTGCAACTTTTTTTTCCCCCTTCTCCTCCCCCCCGGTCTTCTGTTAAGTTTCTCAAGATCCACATATGAGTGAAAACATATGGTATCTGTCTTTCTCTGCCTGACTTATTTCACTTAGCATCACACTCTCCAGTTCCATCCACGTTGCTACAAATGGCCAGATTTCATTCTTTCTCATCGCCAAGTAGTATTCCATTGTATATATACACCAGGTCTTCTTTATCCATTTGTCAGGCACACTAAGCTTGTTAATCCTTTCTCCTTCTTCCCACTCTCTCCATTACTTCCTCACTGTCCCCGTGAGGATTGGATCAGGGGAGCCGAATACTATGAGTATAATACACAAATGAGGAAGCAAGAGGGGAAGTAAATATCCAATAGGGGAGTGGAAGAACAGACAGGGGTCACTGGGACCCCCGGCAGAGCTGAACAGGCTGAAGCTGACAGGGAAATCTGAAGGTGGGCACATCAAGGTGCCACTATAGGAACACAGAAAAGGGCTGGCATAGAAGTCTCCCAAAGGCTGTTGGTTCTTCATGGCTACACCCCTGTGAGTCCATAGCAAAGTGTCTGGTGGGGCTGGGGTGACTGCTGGCCGCTAGCACAAGCTGTCAGGAGGAAGAGTTGGATCATTGAGAGGAAGACTGGATCCTATCGGTGCTTCCATGTCTGCCTCTCCTTACCTCAACCCAACGAAGACCTCAATAAAGTATGGCTGCTGCTCCATTACTCTGTCCTTCCCAAACACAAGCAACTTCACTTTTGCCGGCCTTCACCCAAATCCGTTCAGAAAAGGGGATATTGAGATATGTGGTTCCCAGCATAAAGAAATTGGCTATCTAACAATCCAGTATACTTCTCTACACTTTTTTGATAATACCATATTGTATAAGTCAAAGATAATGCCTTCCGTAGAGAGTCAACCACTGAAACCTAAAACTTGTAGGAAAAAAAAATGTAAGAGAATATTGTTGTGACATCAGTGATAGGGCAGGCAAATAATGCTTAGATAGGACCCAGAAACTAATAGCCATAAAGGGAAAATTGAAAAATTAGAAGTCATCAAAATTTAAACTTCTCAACAGAAAATGCTGTATGAGTGAGTGAATAAATAGAATACAATATAATGCAGTACAAATGAAAAAAAATCAATAGAGAAGCAATAAACTGGGAGAGAATATTCTAAAAACTTATGTGTCTGTGACAACGGACTTTATCCAGAGTATACAAAGAACTGCTGTAAAACAATAAAAAACAGCAACTCAATGAAAAATGGGTGAAACACGTAAATGGGCACTCCACAAAGAAAGATATGCAAGTGACCAATAAGCACAAGAAAAAGTGCTCAACATTTTTAGCCATTAGGGAAATGAAAATTAAAAATGCAATGAGATGCCATTATGTACATACAAAAATAGCTAACATTACAAAGACTAAGAAACACAAATGATGGGTGAGTTTTTGGAACAACTGAAGTTCTAACACATTGGTGCTGGAATGTAAAACCTTACAATTCCTTTGGCCATGAGGTTAAAAGCCTTGGATGAAGTTAAACATGTGCTTACCCTGTGAACTAGAAATCTTACTTATAGACACTTAGCAAAAGAAATGAAAGCATTTGTGCAAAAAGGCTTGTGTAAGAATGATCATAGTGGCTTTGCTCATAATATCCCCAAATTGGAAGGAATCCCAATGTCCATCAATAAGATAATGAATAAACAAACCATGGCATATTCATCCAATGGAGTATTACTTAGTAATAAAAAGGAACAGATTACCAATAACATGGATGAAGTTCAAAGACGTCACGGAGAATGGAAAAAGTCAGATATAAAAGAGGGCTTACCAAATGATTCCATTCCTGTGAAATTCTAGAGCAGATTAAAATAATCTATGGTGAAAGAAATCTGAAGAGTGGTTGACTTTGGTGGCCGCGGTTGGTAGGGGTTGACCGGAAGGAATAAGAGGAAAGTCTGTTATATATATATATGCATATACACACACACATACATATATATATGCATATATATACATACATATATATATATGCATATATATACACACACATATATATATACATATGTACATATATATATTATGCTTTGATAGAAAAATTTTAAAATAATAAAACAATCTATGCTTTGTTTGGACTCCCATATAATGTGAATACATTTTTTTGACTCTGCTATTTCCTGTGTTCTATCCTTTCTTCCAAATTTTGAAATCACAGAGTCTGGCATCAGAACACATGAGTTTAAAACCCAGGTTCAGGGCACCCGGAGGGCTCAGTTGGTTAATTGTCCAATTCTTGATTTGGGCTCAAGTCATGATCTCACAGTTTGTGAGACTGACAGTGCAGAGCCTTCTTGGAACTGTCACCTCTCTCTCTGCCCCCCCCTCTGCTTGCATTCTCTCTCAAAATAAATAAATAAATGTTATAAATACCTATATAAAGGAGTAAAGTGAAAGGCACACACACATTATAGGTAACCTATAATTTTGTTTCTTGGGTATCATTCTGAAGTATATTTTATCACATATAAGCAAATAAAAATGTGTGTTATTAATACAAGTGGGTTCTGTATCTTGCGTTTTTTCACACAAGATGGAGATCTTCCCATACAGGTACATACAAAACTATTCTAATATTTTCATTTTACCCTTTTCTTTCTTCTTTAAAAAAAAAAAACAGCTGCGTAGAATTCCATTCTGTGGGTGTAGGATAGTTTCTTCAGCCTGTCTCCCATTAAAGGATATTTATGTTTCTAATTTTTTGCTACCTATAAAAATGTTGTGACGAACAACTCTGGACATGAATAGTTTCTCAAGTGTGAGTGTGTATCTTTATAGAATAAGTTTTTAGAAATGGAATTGCAGGTCCCTGGGTTTATGATTTGGGGAGACATTGCCACGTTGCTCTCTCTAGACTCTTCCAATTTACGTTCCCTCCGGCAATGCTTGTAAGTTGCAGATCTATACAGCTTCTCTAGTAGACATTGCCGTGAAACGTGTGTGTGTGTGTGTGTGTGTGCGCGTGTGTGTGTCAGTCTGACCGGTGAATCCATGTAGTTTTCATATGCATTTTTCTTATTTTGAACGTGTAAGAAACATTTGCTTTTCCTTTTCCTAAGAAACATCTGTTCATATCCTTTGCCCCCCCTTTTTTTTATTGTTAAGCATTTCGATTTGAACTTTATTCTCTTTCTCCTGGCAGTAGTCTTTGAAGGAATGCTGATGTGATCAGATTTGCATTTTAGAAAGTTATCTTTAGCAGAGGGCTTGAGAAAGTACGCTGAAGCAGGAGAGACAGGAGATAAGAACGTAAGAAGAGTATATAATTCATGTTAAAAGTTCAGTGAGACATGCTAAGGGCTAGAAACTGGTGCACTTGAAATGGAAAGAAGGGAACTGATTCCGGAGATAATTGAAAGACAGAACAAAGCGGACTGGATTAGGGGATTGCTTGGGCGAAGGGAGGAGGAAGAGCCTAGGGACATTCTCAGGCTTCTGATTTGAAGCGCTGAGTGGCCAGTAAGGGCTGGGGGTGCTGGATTGAGAGCAGACTCTGGAGGAAAGCTGGGAAGTTTCTGCAGAATGTCTGTCTAGCTTAGGACATCCAGAATTTTAGGAGAGAGGCCCAAAGCAGAGCTGAAGATGTGATCTCATTAATCTGAGTTCCTTATAGGAACACTGTTAATGGCGAAAGGGGGAGCAGAAGTATCTGTGGTGGAAATTCTTGTAACTGCTTTAACAAGTGGATAAGATTCAGTTATAATTAGCATATTCTTTGTCTGAATGCAAATGTTCTTTCTAAATCTCCTCATTCTTAACTAGGCTAACACTTCTCTTGTTTCCACCAGTAATTTGCTTGGCAAACCCTTTCTGTACTATTACAGGCACAATCCTATTCTGAATGTCCTATGAAATACTCTATTGCCAAGGGGACTGTCCAAGGCAGCAATGTTTGTGACTCTGCCTAGGAGGACCCTCCCAGGTCCTGCTGAGCTCCAGGACCAGTGCCCCCCACCCCCCAAAGTATTTTCTACCTTTCTCATAATCACACTGTTCCAAGTGATACTGGCTGGGTCTTTAACATATCCAAGGAATGTGTATTTAGGGTATAACGTGTCTTACTTAGCTTTGTATTGCCAGAACAGAGGGCCTGGCACACAGTAGGTGCTCAAGAAGTGAGCATTGAAGGGAGAAAAAATATTGACAGAGGTACTCAGCAAAGGCCAGACATTATGAGCAAGCTGCTTTTCCTCCCATTTTTCTCTCCCTGTTTTACAGTTGACCGAACCCAGGAATATCTAGCAAAACTTTCCCACTTGTCACTCACTAGTGATTCTTCTGACCCCTCTCTACAACGTAATCAGGTGCCATTTGCTTAGTAGATGGGAAGCGGGAGGGAACAGCCGAGCAAAGAAAAATTGTATCATCCCCAAGTTGCATTTCAAGTGCTTTACTCTGTCGCCGAGTATAGAGCAGACTTGCACGCCACCCCCACTGAAGCCTCCCAAGCACCATGTCCCAGACACCTTCTCCTAAACTCACAAACTCAGAAAGAATCATGACAAGTTTAGGAGCTGGGTGTGCTGTTGGTGAGGGGGCGGTGAGGAACGCGTCATAACGGCCTGGCACTTTCCCCCACTTTTTATTCCATTACCAGATGCGTGGCCTCCACAAATTGCTTCCTCAACATTGACCTTAAGCCTTCGGTCCAGGTGGACCTACCGGTCTATCTCCCTCTGAGTTTTTCCGTTTTCTGCTGGCTTTTTATTCCAGTTTTATTGCAGTATTGCATATGTATACAGAAACGCACAGCTCGTGAGCATGCAGCTTAATGAATTCCCACGATGGGAACAGACCTGTGTGAACCCCAACATACCCCGAGCTGCTCTGGTGCCCCCTCTGGTGCCCCCTCCTGGTCACTACCCTTCTCCTCTCCCAAGGTAACCACAGTCCCTATCTTGATGTAACACCGTAAGTTTTGCCTTCGGAAGATTATGTAAGTGGAACTGCGCACAATGTGTTCTCTTTTGTGTCTAGTTTCTTTCGCTGGAGATTATACCTGTGAGATTCATCCATGTTGCTGCAGTTATGAGTGGTCCATTAATTTCATTGCTATGTGGTATTCTGTTATACGAATATAGCACGGTATATCCATTTCTTCGGATGATAGACATTCGGGGTGTTTGGGGCTTTTGGCTGTGATGAATTGTGTTTCTAGTTAGATTCTTGTCTGTGTTATTGTTGATGGTACCCCTTTTCCTTGAACTTCCCTCCTCTCAGCTCTACCCTAAAAATCCTTAATTCCTAATTCAACTTTACCTAATTACTCTGGCTGTAATGAGCTTCCTCAACTCCCCAAAGATTCCACCTACCTGCTCTCTTGAAGTACATCTCATACATCACCAAATGGTTCTTTATATTAAAACCATTTATACATGTGAATTATTTCTGCTATTAAGTTATGAGATTGGAAGCTTCTTAGGGCAAAATGTCTCATTCTTCTTGTTATTTCTAAATACAGTGTCTTGCTTATAGTAGAAATTCAATAAAGCCTCAGTTAGTGACTGAATGGATGACTTAGGAAAAATTTTCTCCGATGCACGAGAGATTGCTTCAATGTGATTGAATGTGCTCCATTTTGATGACAGGCTGATTAGCAGTAAGATCTCTGGTCAAACAGTTAAAATGTCAATTTTCTTCTTCTATTCCGTTGTAAGCTTCATTTGGTCAATACTTAAAAATATCCAAAAATTATTTTTTTAAAAATCAGGAAATACAGCACTCTTAAATGGAAAATCTATAAATAATCTCATATGCCACTGCGTAGATCCTTGGCCATATTGTTAAAAAAAATACTGCTCTAGTTGGTATTCTTTCAAGAAATAATTATTTTGTACTTACTATGTGCCAGGTGTCATGCTAGACCCACAATATGCTCTCTATTTACTTCGTTTATTAACAGAAAGGGGTCAGAACATTCTTATTAGGGGGCTATTTTGAATTCTTCATTATGCCCGTGATTTAGCTGCGAGCCGCTTCTTCCAGACAAAGAAACTCAGGGCATACTACACAGAATTAATTAAAATCAAGAGGCCAAGAGATAGAAAAAGAAGAGGAAATGTTGCTGTTTAGGGAATGTTAATCACTCACCAGTCTCTGTTTTGGCTTCTAAGCAATTAAGAGCAGACAAGAAGCCAAATGGAGATTGTAATATTAGCTTTTAAATTGGTTAGACTGGAACGCGACAGAACCTTCTGCCTTTCGCTCCAAAACAAGTGTCCCCACCCCAATCGCAGCAGAGAAGTTGGAGACGCACGGGTGAGAGATCCAGCCACGGAGAGCCAACCTCTTAGGGGTCAGAAGCACAGAAGAGCTCGCTTCACTGAAGGCCAGGCCGGTTTTGAGGGATAACGAGCAAGATAGGGTCGAGCTTGCTTTCTATTCCTATTTTAGTTTTATTTGTTTGTTTTTTGGCTCTTGGCCGCAGGTGCTCCCAACCTCAATAATTGGATGACCATGCTGATGAGCAAGGAGGACATGAAGAGAGGGATAAAAATATTCGCTCAAGTGTTTCTCCCTTCCAGAGAGTGGAGGAGATGCCCCAACCTTTTTACGGAACCCTGAGCGTGGGCAAAGAGGGAAGACAAGGAAAAGAGATCAGAAGTAAGAACAGGAAAGAACATGAGAAAGCATGAGATCGAGGACAGGCAGAGCATTATTTTATTTATTTATTTATTTATTTATTTTGAGAGAGAGAGAGAGAGAGAGAGAGAGAGACAGAGAGCAAGCAGGGGAGGGGCAGAGAGACAGGGAGACACAGAATCCGAAGCAGGCTCCAGGCTCTGAGCTGTCAGCACAGAGCCCGTCGCGGGGTTCAACTCACCGTGAGATCATGACCTGAGACGAAGTCGATGCTTAACCAGCTGAGCCACCCAGGCGCCCCAAGGTGGGAGCATTTTCAGCCCCTGAAAGTATCAAAATCGAAACAGCTGAGAAATGCAGAACGGTAAAAGAGAAGATTCTTAGTGTGAAGTTAAGGCCACATTTTGAAAGAGACGGAGGGAATTAATCTGTAGGAAAATGGGAAAAGAAGGAGAAGTTACAGGATCTCCGTATCACCAGACAGTTTTGGTGGATCTCTGCAGCCTAGAAAATGTGAAGGGACAACTTCAATGTTACCGGAAGGAGTTGCATGGGGCATCCGCCAAGCACTGATGGAAGGAACTCGAAGAAAGGAAGGCTCTGCGCAGGTTTCCTGTCGACAGCAGCTGATGCAGTGCACTTGTCTCAAACTCCAGGCATCGTTGTTGTTTCATTCTATTTTTTTGTAGCGCAGAAAAATGTAGCGATAAAGGATATCTCGAGATAAAGAGCTGGCGATGTCTAATTGGAGCTGGGCTGCTGAGAAGAAAAATCTCTGAGAAAAGAAAATCTGTTATGTTCTTCCCCCCTCTTCTCAATTCCCCAATACTGCATCCTCTACCTTTGAGTGACAATTTTATCTGCTTCAAATTAAATTTTGCTTATTTTTAAAATTATTTAGTAGGTTGGGTTATACTTCTCGTTTTTTATTTTAATCACTAGATACCTGAATTATAATTCTCAAACATTTACCACTGCATTGAGAAATGCAACACAATGACACGGGAAACCTGGACATTCTGCATGTGTAGCCATCAGGAGTGGGATCTCGGGACTGGAGCCGTTTCCCACCGACACCTCCAAACTCTGTGTTAGGGCTGATGGACGGCCCAACAGGCCTCCTGCCTGTTGTCTATCTAGCCTTTTATAAGCTTCCCCTTAATGCCAAATCCTGTAGCAATGCCTTAGTCTTAATTCTGCCTTGATATTCACACTCCCTAGAATATTTTCATGGAAAATTCAATTTTTATAGGGCCATTTAGCATGAAGAAAGGGGGACCTGTGCTTCCTCAATTCAGAAAGACAAATCAATAGGGAAAGAGGTAATGCTAGAGAGCAGAGCCAAAAACAATTTAGCAACCAATATTAATGACGGGATAGCCATTCGTGGAGAACTAAAGTCATCCATAAGCCTAAGTAATGGATAGACCCATGAGTGAGTTTTAACTACTGCTGATTATTGGAGCACTGGCGAAAATTCTCCAGTGTGCTCAATGCCCTGACCAACTTCAGGAGAGTCTTGAGTTCCTAAGCAAACCTAAGCAAATTTTGATGTAAAATGACATCAAAGCCTTCCTTTTAAGTGAAAAGAGGAATAAAGTGAGATATGGTATTAAAGGCAGTTACGTACATCCAAAGCAAAGCATACCGATCATTGGTTGAATGATCAGAAGTCGACACCTAAGATACAGATGGGACTGAAGGCATTTACAGTTCACAGAGCCTCCTCATGTAGATGATGTCACGTGTGGCTTATGACAATCCTGTGAGAGATGCAGGGCAGGGATTGCTATCAGATTTTGCTAGTTGAGAACAGCGATTCAGTGGCATTCAGCGCCTTGCTTAAGGTCACGTGGATCACATAATGACCGGAGCAGACTTTGGCTCTCTCCATCCCCAAATTCTCTGATTCATTGGAGGCTGCAGGTTAAGAGTCTTTGCTCCAGCTTCGAGGCTCTGGGCCAGACTCTCCCCAACTCTACCTAGACGTTGTCTAATTGATTCACTGATCCCACATGGGAGACATTGAGGGAAGGGGATTCAGCACAATGTTAAACATTGCTGTTTTTGTCTTTGGTGCAAATGTTCATCCTTTTTTTTTTTTTTAATTTTTTTTAATGTTTACTTATTTTTGAGAGAGATACAGAGACAGAACAAGAGTGGGGGAGGGGCAGAGAGAGAGGGAGACACAGAATTCGAAGCAGGCTCCAGGCTCCGAGCTGTCAGCACAGAGCCCGACGCGGGGCTTGAACTCACGAACTGTGAGATCATGACCCGAGTCGAAGTTGGTCGCTCAACCGACTGAGCCACCCAGGCGCCCCGCAAATGTTCATTCTCATAACTAATAGCTATTTTTTTCTGCTGTAATTTATTTATTTGTTTTTAATTTGAAATTTTTTTTAACGTTTATTTTTGAGACACAGAGAGACAGAGCACGGATGGTGGAGGGTCAGAGAGAGGGAGACACAGAATCCGAAACAGGCTCCAGGCTCCGAGCCGTCAGCACAGAGCCCGACACGGGGGTTGAACTCACGGATCGTGAGATCATGACTTGAGCCGAAGTCAGATGCTTAACCGACTGCTCCACCCAGGCGCCCCTCTGCTGTAATTTAAAATCATTTCCTCTTGTTCTGCCTTGATACACAAAGCCAGTTTGGGTCGCTCTCTGTTTGGCTTCCTAAAAGGTCGTCTATTCTGTCTTAAACATTGCTCCTAATTCTTGAATGATGTAGCTCCTATACATGGCCTCTGCTCCAAGGGCTCTATATGCTTGATCATACATCAGTCTTACAATGATCATACGTAAAACCCCATTGTAACAAATATCAGTATAACATACAACTTACGTGCTTAAAAGCTGTTCATTGACTTGAGGTCAAGATAGGGGACAGGGGTTTGTTCCTTCTTGGAGCAAATTATTTAAGCTTTTTCACCCTCCTCTTCCTCATCTAAGAAATAGAGATAGTCATGCATATGCTGTTGCCCTTGTCTGGTTATGAAAAGCAAATGAAGTCAAGCATGAACCCCTTTGCGGATTGCGAGGGGATAAAAAAATGAGAAGTTTCCGTCTCACATCAGGAAGTCCTTGCATATCAGGGTGAAAAGATACTTTCTGAGAGTCTAGATTAGATAGAAGTTTCCTAAAGTTTTTGTGGCTCATAAGAAGCAGGAAAGTGAGCCGTGGATCGGACAGACCAGTGTGACTCTGGCTTTGTCACGTCCTATCTGCATAGCTGTGGAGACCTCACAGTCCCTCTGGTCCTTAGTCTCTGCACGTCGAATGTCAGGATAATATGTCTCAGGACTGTTGTGAGGAGTAAAGGCATATAAGTGGCACTGAATAAAAGATAGATCCCACTGTCATCATGTTCTGTACACCTTTTGGACCCTGATCTTCCTTTAGTATAATTGTGCGAGGGGTGCGGATGTAGATCACAACAGATGCGTTACCAGAGAAATTCTGGATAACGTACCACTTCGGGGCCTAGGCTTTCAGACCGTGGAAAGTTTTCTCTCTGTTCCCTCTTTCTAAGCTGAGATTTTGAACCTACTTCATTTACATAGAAAAGAACAACACCCTGGAGCGATAGAATAAATGGAAGGAAACTTCCATGAGCACAATGGGGGTGTGTCTGCCCATCAGGTTGAAAGCTCACCTCTATGGTTCTGTAAGACACATAAGTTATTCTTTGCACTTTTTGCGTCTCTTTGTTATAGAAACTTAGGCTTACTCCAAAACAGAGGAGCATTTATTACCATGTTTAAATTAGTATAACGAAGATGCTATTATTCAGACAAAATTTTTGTGTGTAGTGAACTTCTTTGGAAGCGTATCAAATAATGGCGAGCACGTTGTTTATAAAATTTTAATGTTTCAAAGACGTCTTGTTAGTGGATTTGGGCATTTTTAAAAGGTGCATATACATACAGTCACCGTTCCAAAAGCTATACTTACGGCTTTCTTAATGCAGAAAAATTGTTCTGGGCAGCTTTAACTGGTAAAGGTTGAAACGGTAATAAAAATATAATAATGATAATGATTACATTTCATATTTCCCTGGATTTTATTTTTCGGAACATAAAACACTCACATGTATTCCTTGGATACTATCGTCAACTCCCTGAATTATATATTATGATCCCTTTTGCTTTGAAGAAGGAACCAGGGCTGTGGAACCAGCTCGGCCGGTAAGTAGAGGGGGCGAAACTCAAGTTTCACAAGATTCTACCAGCAGGGCAGCAGTCATCTTGGTTTTGAAAGCTTCCATACGTGTGACTTGAATCTCAGCATTTCGTGATTTCTTATATCATTTCCCGTTAAAAGATGGCCCAGGGGCGCCTGGGTGGCTCAGTCTCCTAAGCATCCAACTCTTGATTGCAGCTCAGGTCATGATCTCACAGTTTCATGAGTTTGAGCCCTGCCTTTGGCTCTGCGCTGACAGCGTGGAGCCTGCTTGGGAATTCCTCTCTCACTCTCTCTCTGCCCTTTCCCCACTCGTGCTGTCTCTGTCTCTCTAAAATGAATAAATAAAAACTTAAAAAAAAAAAAAAAGGCCTAGCCTCTGAATTACTTTTTTTACAAGTTAGTTCTGCACGGGGGAAAAAAAAAAAGTTCAAGATTTAACAATAGGAAAATTGCCACATTTTCTTTGAATTAATCCGTTCAGTTATTCACCTAACATGTATCAGGTGCTTATTATTTGCAGGCCCTCTGCTCGGTACTGAGGTTAAAAAGATGAATCAGACACATGCTGTCTCTGCAGTACAGCTTGCCCAAAGCAAAGTGTGTCCCTATGTATTCTACCCAAAATATTTCCCTGCCTTTGGGGAGTTTCTATATCCCAGTGCTTCCCACAGAATAGATGTTCAACGAATAGCTGGGAAATAAATAATGGAGAGACAGACAGGGAGGACAGGGTATGGTATAGATGGCTTGCTGTGTAGACACCAGGTATGAAAATTCCCACATATTGTCTCATTTAAGTTACATCTCAATTCCATGAAACAGATCGCGTTATTCACATCTTCCTAATGAAAAGGCTGAGGTTCAGAAGGGGTGACTTCTGAATTACACAGCAAGGGACAGAGTCAAGATTTGAGTCCGGTCCTGCCACCAGACTGAACCACTGACCCTCCTCTTCCCTGTTGTGACTGCGATTCCGAAGTCCAGGAGCAAGTAGCTGAAACAAGGTGGTTCTTTCTTCGAATCGCCGCTCTGTAATTTATATTCTTAGACTGCAGGGAAACGTCCAGATTCATTTCCTGTAGGCCACCTATGTTTCTCCCCACGCTTGCTAATCAAAGAGACACTATGTTAAAAATAACTGGGCTCTGTTAGCATCTCTTCCTGTGATCCTGTTAGCTCTTCTCTCCCGTTCTCCATTTTCCGAGGCTGGGTTCACCTTCTTTTCACAACAGCCTCTATTATATTATTATAATATATTATAATAATATAACAGCCTCTATTATATTATATTATTATATACATGACTGGATGTCTAAGTAGAGGACATACGTAACAAGCCGGCTTAGAGCATGGCTTCGAATTCAGATTCTCTCTCCGTAAGCCAAGGTCATTTTGAACCCTCTCTCCCCATTCCACCCATTTCTGCCAGGTGCTTTCGGTTCTAACTGGCTAAAGGCCCCTCTCCCTTTATATATATATATATATATATATATATATATATATATAGTAACAGTTTTATTGATATGTAATTCACATACCACAAAATTCACCCTTTTAAAGTGTGTAATTCAGTGATTTTTAGGATATTCCCACAGTTGTGAGGCCAACGCTCCCATTACATTTACATTTTAGAACATTTTCATCAATCCACGAAGAAACCTTATATTTATTAGCGGGTCACGTGTCATTCTTGTCTTCCCCATCTCCCTTCCTAACCCTCCCCTGAACGAGTGGTCTACTTTCCGTCACTATGGAATGATAGAATATGTGGTCTTTGGTGTTTGGTAACTGGATTCTTTGACTTAGCATAATGCTTTCAAAGTTCACTCATGTTATACCATGGATCAGCACTTCTTTCCTTTTTATGCCTAAATATTAGATTTAATGGATGTACCACCTGTTTTGTTTATCTATTCATTGGGTGATGGCCATTTGGGTTGTTTTCATTTTGGGGTTATTATGCATAATGCTGCTATAAACGTCGTGTACAAGTTTTTGTATGAATATGTGTTTTCATTTCTTTTGGGGAGATGTCTGATATATCAGGAGTGTGATTGTTAGATCATATGGTAATCCTTGTGTTTAACATTATGAGGAAATGCCAAACTGTTTCCAAAATGGCCACTTCCTACCAGCAGTGAATGAGGGCCCCCCAACATTCTGGTATATTCCAGAAGACAATTGTTGTTGTCTGTTTGTTTTGCTTTGTTTTCTGTTTCTAGTTTTCTTACAGGGTGTGAGGTGGTATCTCATTGTGGGTTTGATAAAAGTTGTTTACACGGTATATAAGTATTTGCAAATATTGTCTCCCCTGGGTTGTCTTTTCTCTTACCGACATCCTTTGAAGCACACATTTAAATTTAATGTAAGTGTTGACACAGTTGGGTTTTGTGTCATTTAGTACTTTGTTTCTCTTCATTCTCTCTGTTCTTTTTTTCTATTTTTATTCTTATTCATTTCCTGCTTTGTTTGAATTAATTGAATATTGTATGATTTCATTTTATTTCTTTTCTTGCCCTATTATCTATACTTCCCTGTTTTAGTTTTTACTTCTGGCTCTATTATCTACAATATTATCTTTAACTCAGCGTACTCTAATTGTAAACATTATTGTACCAGTTCACATGTAATGCAAAAACTTTACAATACTGTCTCATTTTCCCAGTGGTTGTTTTGTGTGGTTGTTTTCATGGCCTTCCCTTCTGCATATGTCAGAAAATCAAACACATTATTTTTGTTTTAAACCATCAATTGTTATTTGAAAACAATGAAGCACTTTTCAGTGTTTTATATTTAGCCACACGTTTCTTATTTCTGGCATTTCTTATTTCCCCTTTGAGTCAATGAATTTCTATCTAGCATCATTTTCTTTCAAGCTTTTGTTTAACATTCTTCCTTACCATTCCTATAGTGTTAGTCTGAAGTCGAGAATTCTCAGATCTGTTTGTCTGAAAAGGTGTTTATTTTACTTTAATTTCTGAAGGCTTTCTCTCTAGGTATAGAATTTTACCTTGACAGTTTTTTCCCCCTTTTGTAATTTAAAATTATTTTTTTTAATGTTTATTTATTTTTGAAGGAGAGAGAGAGACAGAGTGTCAGTGGGGGAGGGGCAGAGAGAGGGAGACACAGAATCCAAAGCAGGCTCCGGGCTCGAGCTGGCTGTCAGCACACAGCCTGACGCGGGGCTTGAACCCACAAACCGCAAGATCATGACACGAGCCAAAGTCAGACGCTCAACCGACTGAGCCACCCAGCCGTCCCAGGATGATTTCTTAGAGGAGGAGAGGTCTGCTAAGAGAAACGGAAATCTAGTTAGTTATAAAAAGTGAGAAGAACTGATCTTACCTCCTGGTCTGCTAGCAGGAGATGTATATGCTCACATTTGAATAGAGTTTAGGGAAGGTAGGGACTTTGGGATTATGGCTATTTTTCAGTCCATGCAATTTCCCAGGGAGGATGTGAAATGATATTGGGCCGTGCGAGGAGGTTGGCTGGTTGCAGATTGACGGGTCCAGAAAGTGGTGAAAAGGGATTTAAGGAAGCGAGAGGAGTGAAGGACTGGACCAGACTAAGCAAATAGACAGAGAGCAGGGGATTTGCGGGGAGGGGGATAAACAGCCTAGGAGGTTTGAACTTCTCATCATGACTGAGCTCATCAGAAGCAGGGAGCTTCACGGAGTGCTCATGCTGGGAGACTGGTTCCAGGACTGTGGTCTCGAATGTTCTCCCTGACGCCATAGCGGTGTCGAGGGCAGATGCTCCTTTACACCCTGGTCTACTTTATGATTTAATTAAGAAGGCAGAACTGATTTCTCAAGTTTTCCCTTTTGCCTTTTGAGATCTTTCTGGCCTCACGCTACCTCACATCCCAACCACTAGCCTCCTACAACCCAGTTTCTTCAGACTTTACCCTCCCAGACACGCAGTGGTCCAGAAACATTTTCCACGTTGCACAAATTGCCTTGAACGATGGGACCTTGAAAACCATACCAGGTCTGTGAAAGAAATAGATGTGGCCACAGAGTGTCCCCTGTCTCTGAAGTTACTCTATGGCTCTGCCTCTACAGAACTGACTTTTCCAACTCTGCCATTTCCCATGGAGAAAGACAGAATTTGGGGACCTCAAGAGATTGTATTAGCTGGGTAGTCTTAGCTGCTCCATGATATTAATAAAATGGTCATTTTATATATCGTAGCAGGTAATATTTTATACTTTCTTTTTCATTACAACAAGATTGCTTGCTAAAGTTGGGAATCTAGAAAAACCCCACATTAATAATTAAACCAAAATGGGGGTAATTACCCTTGTGTGAGCAATTGTTCGTTTATTAAATTGCTTACTCTGAATATTGTTCGGTGTTCAAACACTTAAGTAGCACTCATTAAGACTGTCAAAATGATAGTTCCTATTTCTCTAGCACCTTCTACACAGTGACCTCAAATAAGTAAATCACACTTAGAGTACTTTATAGGAATAAACGTTGACCTTGAGAACGCTGAATGAATTTCTGCCTTGCTTATTTCACTCTGCTTCTCTTATTAAAGCCAGGTCACTGTTGCATTCACAAAACTTGGAAAAAAAATTTTTTTTAAATGTGTATTTATTTTTGAGAGAGAGAGAGAGACAGAGCGCGAGCAGGGGAGGGGCAGAGAGAGAAGGAGACACAGAATCCGAAGCAGGCTCCAGGCTCTGAGCTGTCAGCACAGAGCCTGACATGGGGCTTGAACTCACTAACTGTGAGATCATGAGCCGAGCCGAAGTCAGAAGCTCAACCGCTCAACCGACTGAGCCACCCAGGCGCCCCCTGCATTGACAAAACTTTAATTCTTGTTGCCCTCCACCTTTAACACAAGGAAATTGAATCTACAAACTTTAGGAGGAGTTCAGTGGCAGAGTGAAGAAACTGACAAATCTACTATGTTCTGAAGTGGGGGGCGCTTTCCCTGAACAGATCAAGAACTCTGTAGAAACCTCTCAAAGCCTTCACGCCCACTGCCGACTGGAAACAGGTATCTTTTTCTACCGCTGCCCTGGTTGAAATCTGCAGAAGGGGGAGAAAATGCAGTGATGATAATGATGATGGGGAGGAAGAGAACAAGAATGATAGCAGCTATCATTACTGAATGTCTGTTTTGTTCCAGATACTTTAACCTAATTTTCTGTCCTTCTCACCAAACCCCTGCAAAGTGAGTTTTTATTAAAAAAAAATTTTTTTTAACGTTCATTCCTTTTTGACAGATAGAGACAAGGCGTGAGCAGGGGAGGGGCAGAGAGAGAGGGAGACAGAATCCGAAGCAGGCTCCAGGCTCTGAGCTGTCAGCACAGAGCTCAATGCGGGGCTCGAACCCACGAACGTCGAGATCATGACCAGAGCCAAAGTCGGAAGCCCAACCAACTGAGCCACCCAGGTGCCCCCAAAGTGTGCTTTTATTACTGCTGGTGAGGGACCCGAGCTCAACGATAACCTATCATTGGCCCCAAATGACACATCTTGTACCTGGCTGAATCAGGTCCACAGGTGGAGCTGTCTCAATAGCATGCTGTCAACCACAGAAATTTGTATCTCCTTTCTGGCACTTTCCAAACGTTACTCCACTCCTCTTTTTGGTCGGGGAAATGAAACACTGTCCCTCCTTAACCAAATATGTATTGCAATTGTCATAATCATAATAGCAAAGCACTCTCACACTCCTTATTCCCACTGATCATCACAAAAAGCCCACGAGGCACGTCTCACTGTCACCCTGAAAACTGAAACTTGCGGGGCGCACGTCACTCGCCAAAGACCACACAGCTACTGGGGCTAGAGCCCGTAATTTAACTCCACCTACGCTTTCCTCGTGCCCCGGGGTCTCTCCAAGGATTTTTGTAGAACAGATAGCAGTTTCCAAAGGATGCTGATGCAGATTATTCCATTTGAGTTTCTTGGTGCCTCTGGACAGAAACGTGTTCTACATTGTGAATTTTGTAAGATTTCTTAGGATTTATCCAGAAGTGGACTGCTGCTTCTTGTGATATGATGTGAGATCTTTTTAGAAGTCTACCTTCTCTGTTTGGCCCACACCACGTGAATGTGGTTCCAAAATGAGTGCCAACAAATATGTTTTAGAAAAGAAAATATGGGTCGATAAGCAAAAATGCCAGTCTCTTCTGCCCCATCGAGGCATTGAGAATATCAGAAAGATCATGTAGGCTGTCTTGAGTCCTTCCCTTCGGCCCATCCCTAGAATAGGGACAAGGCTCTGGTAGTTTTTCCCTCTCCCTTCTGAAGTGTAGCCCAAGTATTTAGCTGTTGAGGAATATAAATATGACTCGAACCCAGGCCTCTGACGTGAAAGCCGGTATTCCCTCCCGGTGGGTTATACAGCCATCCTGGGCTCTGTACGTTAGTCCTTCCGGCTTCTCCCCACAACACTCTTTCTGGGAGACATGGCACCCACCTCCTGGGATTCCACTCCCCCGGCCCCTGATAAGTATGCATTCATGGTTCATGACCCAGCTCAAATGTTACTTCTTTAAGGACATCTTTATTATTTAAAAAAAATTTTTTTTTTAACATTTATTCATTTTTGAGAGTGAGAGAGACAGAGCATGAGCAAGGGAGGGGCAGAGAGAGAGGGAGACACGGAATTGGAAACAGGCTCCAGGCTCTGAGCTGTCTGCACAGGGCCCGACGCGAGGCTCGAACTCCCGGAGTGAGAGATCATGATGAGCCGAAGTCGGATGCTCAACCGACTGAGCCACCCAGGCGCCCCAAGAACATCTTTAATGAAATCTTTAATTTCTTTCATAACAGCCACCACTAATTCTACGCTAGGGACTGTGCTAGCGTTGTGGCGAAAACACGGTAAGAACAACAGTTTCTGGCCCCAAAAAGCAATAGTCGAGCGGAGAAGACAGATAATTAAGCCAATAGCAACGTGATAAATGGCAAAGGAAGAGAAACCGAGAAGCCGAGGCCAGCACCATTGGCCGAGGTCTCGTGTGATCAGAACTGAAAAGCTGAAATCATGACGATAGTACCCAGGCCAAATCAGATCCTCCAAATGACCTGGCTCAGCAGAGCGACCATGCCGTTTCCTGCTCCTGAGAATGTTGGGAGCCCGGTAATGCCAGCCTGATGGGGATTATTTTAATGAGCCATGCATAGAGCTAAATCTGACGGTGCCTCGGAGGTGACCCGACTCTGATGCAGGTTCGAATCTGGTGGGTTAGGCCTCTCCCCACGCTTGTGTTCACAGCCACCTGATCTCCCTCGTATATTCCCACCTCTCTTCGTGACACAGGGTCCGCCTCATGCCTGAGTTAGCTTCACTTCCCATGGCGAAGACCCACTTGGGGACCTCACCTCCCGGAGAGCCCTCATCACCAAGGGCAGTGATGGTCACCAGGCCGCTGCGAACAGTCACTGGCAGGCCACCACGTGAGCCTACGTTAGCACCACTGGCAACTCTTTCACCACCAGGGTGGCGGAACCAACGGAACATTCCACCATTGCATACCCCTTTTCCCTTCCGTTTCCCACAGCCTGTTGCCGCTGAAACTTCACACCTGGTACCACACCTGTTACACTCAGCATCTATTGTGGGCGAAGGATATTAGGCACCTCACTTAAACCTCTTGACCCCCAAGATCCCCATCTGTGTAGCAGGGATGATGTTCCTGACTTGATAAAAATTAGCCCGGACGAGCCGTCAAGAGTGTTTCCGACCTCTTTCGCCATGTTGTCTCCACTGCCCGTGTGACATCAGCATCCACCGCTCAGAGCAGGATCAGTTGTGTACGTCCCATCTGTCTCCTCCTCGTCTTTAAGCCTAAGAAGGAGCACACCTAATCGGTACCTCTCGCGAACCTTGAAAACAATAGATGACAAACACGTAAACAAATTGTGAAGGTTTGAAGCGAAGGAAATACAATCTTCCGTGTCCTTAAATCATCCCTGCTGTTCTATTTCAATACTCGTTTCTCTCCGGGCTGCGAAGACCGTTTTAAGATGTGTAGTCAGAGTGAGGTTGTTCCTGACCGTGTTCGTGTGCAGCTGGGAAATCGGTCCCCCTCGCATCTGGCTCTGACTTAATAGCCAACAATAGCCTCTTCACGGTCAGAATGGGAGCCACAGGTCCTGCAGCAGATTCGGGGTTGGGAACTCAGGAAGGCTGTGTCACTGCTATGTGACCTTGATAGGCTTTTTCCTTTTTCGTGATGTCTACTACCTGTTCTCGCTTTCTTCTGCACGGTTCCCATGTAGGGACATGAAGACTTGGTCTGGGAGAAAGACTGCCAGGGGTTTGAAATTCTCCTGACAATTTTTCTTCGTGTCATGGCTTCATTCCCTTTGGCCAGCCAGTTAAGCATTTAATAAACAGTTACTGAGCGTGTGTTTTTTTTTGCAAAGAACAGTGTCCATATAAGGAAGAAAAGAGGAGCTAGTAATTCATAAGATGTACCTACTTACAAAAATCCCTTATCCTTGAGAAGGATTTCTCTTATATGCGTTCCCGTTATGGAGTTGGCATCCAAGATAGGGTAACATACATTTTATATACATCTTCTATAATTTTAAGATACTTAAAATTCTTTTAATGGTTATTTATTTTTGAGACAGAGACAGAGAGGGGGCACAAGTGGGGAGGGGCAGAGAGAGAGGGAGACACAGAATTTGAAGCAGGCTGTCAGCACAGAGCCTGACGCGGGGCTCGAACTCACGAGCCGTGGGATTATGACCTGAGCTGGAGTCGGATGCTGAACCACCTAAACCACCCGGGTGCCCCTAACATTAAGACTCTTAAGCCTACACAATGAGGAAGCTGGGCACAATCATCTCGAAAACCTCTTCCAGTTCTAGGAGACTAGCAGACCCTCTATCGGAATCAGGGATCACCCACGAACTAAACAATCCACGCCTAACACTGAAATTTGCTTCAAGGAAGATTCACCCACACATCGCTGGTTTTGCTCAGGCCCACAGTTGTTCCAGACCTAAGGATGGTAATTATGAAGCATGATGACCAAGCATTATGATCATGTCGACACGTGGTCAGTGAATCAAACCGAACTGGGAATTTAGTCATGATTGATTTTCTTGGCATCCTGCTAGGTGATGACTGTTTTATAGGAGCAAATGAGTGGTTTTGTGAGTGGTGGTGCCATGTATCTCCGGCCAAACTGGTGACTGTGTCTGCCACCTGGGGTTTTGATGGCAGGAAGCTGGGTCCTGGTGTCCGGCCAGCTGACTCAGCCACAGCCTGGCCCTGGAGCCAATGGGAGTCCCCAGAAGACTACCAAATCTTCCCTTCAGTCTGACCTGCGAGGGTCTCCGAAAAACCTGGGCTAGGTTCCCCGTGTCATTCTGCTTTCCAGCTGAATGATCTTGGGGAAAAAGTGGCTTCGTGTGATTTCTCTTGGTCCGTTTCTCCATTTGTAATATGAGGAAAATATATCTCTTTCACAGGGTGGTTGTGAGAATTATACGAAATTGAAAACTCCTAAACCATGGGGAGGGGCTCTGGGAACCCCTATTTTCCGTTCGCTTCGTCATCCTTTATCAGCTCTAGAGCTGGCGTGTAAGTTTAATTGCAACAATGATTCGCCGGGGCCAAAACATACCCGCCCCCCGCCCCCGCTAAATCTGACCCTCCACCTACTCTGCTGCACCCACACAGCTGAACCTGCAGGAGAAAAGCACCGTCATGATGCCTGACTTTAGACTCATGGCCGCAAAGCACAAATGGGTTCCTGGCTGGCTGGCTGGCTGGTGGGACAGTGCAATCACTCTTCTGCTCCGTGACAATCGCCTGCCTTCCCTTCTCCCCAGTTTCATTCTGGGCTAAGGATCTCCTTCCCATCCAACAGGAAAATTGAGGTGAGTAGGGGACAGCTTCCACAAGGCCCCTCCACTGCACCTGTGTGTATATGGTATGTGCCTACGAGGGTACCTGTGCTCACAGCTGCCACCTGCCTTTTTGTCTGTGTGGATGAACTCTCCTCGCTGCATCCATGGCCTCCCGGGCGTAAACTTCCATCCCTCCTTGTTGATTCCCCCTGCAAGCCTCCCCTCTTTCTTTTGCATCAACAGATTTTGCTCTCTATTGGATTTTTCCTCAACATAAACATGTTTTTTTCCCCCTCCCATCCAAAAACAAAGACTGTTCCACTTCACTTCTCCCTCAGGCAGGACCCCACTCCTTGCTTGCAAAATTCACTTAAACATTTGTCTTGTCCTTACTGTCTCGGGTGTTTTCTTCTAGTCTCTCTTAAACTCCCTGGAGTCAGGCTTCCCACTCCACCACCGCCCTAAAGTGACTCCTGTCATGGTTACCGATGAGCTCTGTGTTAGTCTAGGAGTTATTTTGTAATCTTCTTGTCTGGTCTACCAACAGCGTTTAATACCGTTGGTCACTTGGTCATTTCCTTTTCTGAGAATGACTTTCCCCTCTGCTTTGCTTCTGCGTCTCTTGGATTTTCTCCAGCCTCACTATCACTCTTTCGTCTCTTTACTTGTTTGTCCTTACTTCCTCAAACACTTAGGAGCACCGGTCGTACGGCAGCTTTATCTTCCCAGACGCCGAGGCCAAATATTTTGGGGTCACCTGTGACTCCTGTCTTTCTCTCATTTCCTGCATCTAATCCACCTGTAAATTCTCTTGGTTCTACCTACAAATGGATTCAGAATCGGACCTCTCAACATCTAGGCTGCCGCCTTCCCGTCCAAGCCACCATCTTGTCCTCTATGAATTATTGTAATCATCTAACTGAGCTTCCTGCTGCTTCTGTCCCCTACCATCTCGTCTCATTGGAATGGCCCAAGCCACTCTGGTAAGGTGGATGACGGGCCATCTCATATTTCTTCCACGTGGTCCAATGGCTCCCACTTCATTCAGAGCAAAATCCAGAGTCCTTAAAATGGTCTGCAAAGCCCTGCATGATGGGAATCTCAGCTGGTTGGGATCCCTGGTGCCTCCCGTGTTGTCAGGCCCAGTGATTTGTTCTTGGCCCTCGCCCTGACTTTATGTGCTGACCATATTTGACTCAATTGATCATCTACCCTTCCCTCCTTTTTTTAAATGCTTTCTCCATTTGTCTTTTGAAATCCTGGTTTGAAATACTTGGTTTTGAAAACACTGGTTTTGAAATACTTGATTTACTGCTGACATCACTGGCCTGCTTCAGATGAACTCGCCTTGCATCATCCTTTTTCTAGCTTCCAAATGTTGTGTACCAGGGCTTATACCTGAGTGTTTTCGTTCCTCTCACTTATTCCCTATTCCCACGCCTTTCAATATCATCTGTATGTTAATGCCCGTGAAGTTCATGGCTACAGCACTGGGCTCCAGGTTTGTTCATCCTGTTTCTATCCTACACCTCTCTTCTATTGTACCTTTAGGCGTCCAAAGTCAACTCAAAGTCAATATATACAAAAGGCAGCTTTATTTTCAACCCTACATCTATTACTATCTTCAAGTTTTCCCATCTTAGGAAACATGCCATTTTCTTCGTGGTTGCTTAGGCTAAAGACCAGGGAGATTTTTGCTCCATCTTTTTTTCTTATCGTACCTCCAAACCCATCAGCAACTACTGTTGAGTCTGTATTTGAAATACATCATGAAATCTGACATGTTTAAAGAGGGGGAAGGGGTGCGCCTGGGTGGCGCAGTCGGTTAAGCGTCCGACTTCAGCCAGGTCACGATCTCGCGGTCCGGGAGTTCGAGCCCCGCGTCAGGCTCTGGGCTGATGGCTCAGAGCCTGGAGCCTGTTTCCGATTCTGTGTCTCCCTCTCTCTCTGCCTCTCCCCCGTTCATGCTCTGTCTCTCTCTGTCCCAAAAATAAATAAACGTTGAAAAAAAATAAAATTAAAAAAAAAATAAAGAGGGGGAAGAAAGGATGAGTGGATAGATGGGTGGATATGGGCCTAACTTTTAATCTCCTTCTATTCTTCTGGGAATTATTCTAAAGGAACTCTTTAGAATATAAATGGAGGGCCGGTTTTCTGGAATGTCCCACATCAATTCAGTAGGTTCCACTGTATACAGTAGGCGCCCAACTAATATTCATTAATTTCAGAAAAAAAGCATTATCAAGCCGTAAGATAAGTAGACCATCTAATACAATTTTCCCTAAATGGCTCAACTGTTTCACAAATATGCTAAAATAATAAAACCCCATCAATTTAGAGAAATATACAACTATGCCCATCTTAAAGCCAGGGAAAATGAAACACTGAAAAGTAATGTAAGTTGCACAAAGTATGGTAATGAGTCACTTAGTTATAAAAGGTAAGAGTGGGAGTAAGTAGACCAGTTAGGAGGCAATTTTAACAATCTAGGCAAAATATAAGAAATTTTCACTTATAGCATAGATATGTTTGGGGTAAAGACGTCTACAAAGCAGATATATTTGCAGATATATTTGCAGATATCAAAGCAAAAAGTATTACATTTTATCTCTGAGGTCTATTATCCAACTAGAAGCATGTATTCTAATAGATTTTCTGGGCAGTCACATCTCACATTCCTTCTCTGTTATGACAAAGTAATGAGGGAACACAATGTACAGATTTCACCTCAGGCAGCAGATTTTATGGCTAGATTTCATAGTTGGTTCCGAAGTTATTTATTCACATTTTGATCCAGGATCTTAGCTATTTCACCTGTGTGGGTTTCCATTTCCTTATCTATAAAAGTGAAGATTTCAGAATGGAAAGGTATAAGCTTGGAAGGGTACTTTAATCTTTTTGGGTTTTAGTTTCCTCACCTGTAAAATAGGGTCTATTGAAAATCCCTTGGCACCCCCTGCCTGCCAAAGAAATCAGAGGAAGGGAAACAAGGCTAAATGAATAGTACTTAAATAACAGTTACATCTACTGCATGTTGAAAATTGTATTGGGGTGCTTTGGGGGAAATTTGAGTACAATGAACAGAACAGTTTCTATGGCAGTGACTTTTGAGTCTCTAATGTGGTCCTGTACCCTGTAAATGACAAAGTAGGAGATACAAAATGCAGTATTGCTCACATTCATTGGATCAGATAATTTTCTTTTCCTGTAACACAGATTAATTTCTTTAAAAAAAACTTTTTTTTTTAATGTTTATTTATTTCTGAGACAGAGAGAGACAGCGCGAGCAAGGGAGGGGCAGAGAGAGAGGGGGGGACACAGAATCCGAAGCAGGCTCCAGGCTCTGAGCTGTCAGCACAGAGCCCGACGCGGGGCTGGAACCCACGAACTGTGAGGTCATGGCCTGAGCCGAAGTCGGACACTCAACCGACCAAGCCACCCAGGCGCCCCTAACACAGATTAATTTCTTAAGACACATTAGTTTTTTGTGGAAAACAATTTGGAAAATTGTCCATAGTTAACTACTTCCTAAATGTATATTCTCAATCTCCAAATGGTTCTGTTCTTTAGCACAGTTACCCGTGTTTCAATTCAATGTGATCTTACGTCTACGTCTTCCGACATCATGAGAAAGTACTCTCTGATTCATTATATAAGGTGGTCTAGCTTGAGGATACTATTCATGACAGTCTTTAATTCCCATTTTAGGTCAAATGTGTGAGGCTGGCCTCCTGGAGGCTGTGACTGAGAGAAGGAGGCAGCCGTGCCCAGATCTGGGGGAAGAATGCTTTCATCAAAGAGGAGAGAGAGAGCAAAGTCTCCGAGGAGGAAGAGAACCACCAGAGACGAGGGGACCCTGGTGCAAAGTTGGAGAAACAGGGAGGGCCGTATTACTCCAGGGCCTTGAGGGCTTGGTCGGACCTGGAGCCAGTTTGAGCGCTCACAGTTTTCTCTTTGGGCAATCTGGAATAGAGAATAGCAGAATGGATTTCAGTTTGGAACAGTCTCTTGAAAGGGAAGGGCGTTAACTGTGGAATTGGAGTAGGGGCAGGAGGCAAGACCTCCCCGGCCCAGGAATGAGAAGCAGAGAAAGTAGGTCTGCAGAGAAGGAGAAACAGCCGTGCAGAAAGGAGCCGAGACCAGGGAAGCAAAGAGAGAAAATCCTGATTGCTTTTAGCTTCTTTGTTCCAGCACCTTCCATGAGTCCCTGCTCTAATCCTTCCTTTAAACTGCATGAATGAACTGCATTCATTTAGTCAATTCGCCTTTCTTGCTCAAGCTAACTTGAATTGGATTTTATGACTTACAACAAAAAAGCTGTTAATCGATGCACATATAATTTCTGTGAGTTTGACGTTCTACGAAGCAAGTTAACGAAAATCGAGTCATGTATATGAGTCAGTCCCAGCTAAGAATCATTTTGCCAGATTTGGTTTCTTTGGTTTCTTCTGTGGGAGTAGCTAAAACACTGAAAGAGTAAAAAAAAAAAAAAAAAAAAAAAAAAGGGACAAAAAAGGGAAGGAAAACCCCTATGACCGCAACTAATTCCTTTCATATAAATATGTTTTTCGTATGTCCATAAAAACCCTTCTGTTTACATTCTATCCTCTTAGGCTTATTTTGCCCATATTTTTGAGATTTGATCACATCTTTGTCCCATAGCATTTCTCTTCCATCATGACAAGTTATTAATAATTATCAGGGATTTAAGTACATGAAAAATTAACCGTTTCTACTGCTGGGACCAGACTAAACATTTCTTAAAAGAGCCATAAATTTACTCTCATTCTTTGTTAGTCTTTGCATTATATTAACTAGAGAGCTGGGTTTTTGTTTTTTGTTTTTGTCACACTGAAAACCCATGTTTTTTCCTCCCTATAGGGAGAGCTTTCATCTATACCCCTGAATTTATTTTGTTAGTTGTTTCCTTCTGAGGAAGGAAGGAAACTTCTGAGGAAGTTCTTTCCTTCTGAGTCTTTTCTTTACCTTTTAATTAATTGATATGCTGAGAGTTCCATTTTACCTTGGGCCCCCATCCAAATCCTCCCCTTCTTCTAAGGCCTGGCTCAGATTTAATCTGCTGGAAACTTTTGATTGTTCCAACCTGAATAGATTTTTGCCTTCTCTGACTTGCCCTTGTTCTTATAAGCCCAACCACTGTGTTTAGAATGTAACCATTCCCGGGGCGCCTGGGTGGCTCAGTCGGTTGGGCGTCTGGCTTCTGCTCAGGTCACCATCTCAGGGTTTGTGAGTTCGAGCCCCGTGTCGGGCTCTGTGCTGACAAGTCAGAGCCTGGAGCCTGCTTCGGATTCTATGTCTCCCTCTCTCTCTGCCCCTCCCCCGCTCATGCTCTGTCTCTGTCTCTGTCTCTGTCTCTCTCTCTCAAAAATAATTAAACATTAACAAAAATTTAGAATGTAACCATTCCCCTCTCTCTCCTCCTTTAAAGTATGCATCCCCCCTGCCTTTTCAGTGAGGTTATACATTTTAGAGGATGAGATCTCGGTTTTTCATGCCTTGCCAGATAGGATTAGGTTTTGTTTCATAAAACAATACAGCCAAACAAGTTGCTGAAACAGAATGGAGACTGATGGCTTGTTAATGTAGAAGAAACATGGAGCTTGTAGTTTGGCGACGCCACGGTGGTTCCACCGGCATCAGAGACCCAGACATCTTGCTTCCCTTTGCTCGACCATCCTTCATACACGACTTCTCTCTTTCCTTGTGCCTTATTGTCCGAGCCAGCTGCCACAAGTCCGGCCATCAGGCCAACACTCCTAGCAGAGAGAAAGAAAAAGAGGGCTGGACAAAATGGCTACTCTAGAAGTCTCCCACAGTGACTATGTAGTTTTCCCATGACACTTGGCACTGTGCAAGTGTCATGCAGGGAGAACTCGGTATGTGCTGAGGACCATGCTCAACACTTTATAAATACCTTCTTCTGTATTTCACTCACTCCCTCACCATGGGGGATAGATATTATTGTCCTCGTTTTATGCATTAGTTATTTGAGGCTGGAAGAGCTCCGAGCTCCATCACCAGGAGCTGGCAGCATTAGGACTCAAAACCAGGTTTCCCTGACTGCAAAGGTGGTGCAATAGAATGCTCAGTGGCTTTTCCAAACTAGGTCAGGAAACATGAGATGAGGAATAATGGCACATATACTTTTAAGTGGGAAAGCGATAATTTGAGGAAATATCTTGTAAACGAATAAGTACTTAACTTAGGGATGGAGCACTAGGCACAATTCCTGACTCTGAGATCCTTTCTAGCTGGGTGTGCTAGAGTAAGTGATTTAACCTTTTTCTTAAGGATGCATACAATAGACCATGAAATATGGGATAGGCCTGCTGTAGGCTCAGATAAAGCATCAGCTTGTAGACAACCCCGAGGGATGGGAGTACGATCCTCTCGGAAGCCGTATTGTGTTGACATACACGTCCCTGTATTGTGTTGAATAGTACCCCTCCCTCAGTTCCTATACAACTGGCACCTGTGAGTGTGATCGCATTTGTAAATAGAGTCTCTGCAGATGTAATCAAGTTAAGATGAGCATATTGGATTAGGTGACCCCTAGATCCAATGACTGGTATGGTCATAAGAAGGAAATTTGGACGTAGACTCACAGAGAGATGTGAGAAGAAGGACGTGTTAGATAAAGGATCAGAGTGACACAGCTGTGAGCCAAGGAACATTAAGAAGGATGCAAACCACCAGAATCCAGGAGAGGCAAGGAATGAATCTTCCCTAGAATCTCCAGAGAATCTGACTTCTAGCCCCCAGAACTATGACAGAATAAATGTCTGTTTCTTTAAGTCGATAACTTTATGGTCATTTGTTACACCAGCCTTAGGAAACTAATATAGGTCCCCCAATAGACTCAATACCTGAGGCTGTGAACCAAACACTGAAAGATTGTCTCTCTCACCGTTACTCCCTGTGACCCACCCCCTGTGACTCTCTACCATGCCTCCTATCACAGCAGTTTGAGTTGCGCCAGTTTAGAAATCCTGGTTTCTGGGGTTGGGATGATGGTCGTTGGGTGGAGGTCCCACCAGGAGACATACTAGTTCCACTAAATGTAAAACTACAGTTATAACCTGCCTATTTTCGGCACCTCATGCCAGCGTTACCAATAGGAAAAGACAAGATCAATGATACTGATGGGTTCACCGATCCTGATTATCAGAAGGAGTTAAGGTTGTTGAAACAAAGAGGTCAGAGGGGAGCATATCCAGATCCTGAAGGAATCACACTATTGTATCTCTTGGTGCTTCCATGCCCTGTGAAAAGGGTGAACAAATAATAGTTACAATCATTGCCTGACAAGGGCAAGGCAACTTAGTAATGGAGATCCTTTAAGGATGAAGTTCTGGGTCACCCCATCAGGAAAGCTGTCTGGATCAACGGAAGTGCTTGCTGATGGTGAAGAAAATCAAGGATTGACTGTGCTGGAGGGAGAAGATGAATACCAATTAGTACTTGAAGACTTACCGTTTGTTCCACTAACTCTCTTGTACTTAGTACATGAAGAGATTGTGGCCGTTCACTGCCTTAAACAGAACTGAAATGTTGGACTTAACAGAGAGCTGAGTGATAGAAGGGGTGGACTGTATTGGACACCTTTTGTGAGCCATTCAAATCCACTCAACCTCATTTCTTTTTCCAGCCAACGTTGTAGAGCATGTTCCTTGTAGGCTTTGATTAGCTTTGCATGGGTGACACCTCTCTACACTTCTGCCCAGACCAACACTGCATCGCTGTTGCTTCTTTTCTCAAGGTTTTGTCGACGCCACCATCTCGGATAGTTGTTGAAATGTGCTTAACATGTATGTCCATGGGGCCACTCTTGACAAGGAGAAGGAGCCAATGGATAAATTTGTTGTCCTTCCAAATCTAAAGTGTGTAGCTTTGAGACTCATTTCACAATACCTTTCAGAAAGTCCCATGGGATTGAATATCAGATGTCCATCCTTGTGGTCAATTTAAGGTGCTGTATTGGAGCTTCCGCCTTCTCTTTCTCTCCCCCACTAACTTACTTCCTCTCTAGAGCGTTGCTTCCCAAATCAGTTACTTGTATGTCAGCCTTTTTCTCAGCCTCTGCATTTGAGGAAATACAAGCTATGTAAAAAGAGATTTAATATGTATTCTGCTGGAGGCATAAGTATCTGACAGCATTTTGATGTTGCATTGCTCAGAATATTTATAGTTTAGCAGAGTAAAACATCTATGTTCAAAGGACTGACTCCTCATATGCATTTTTTCAGACATCAGTGGCCCTTTGATAAAGTTCTTCTGCTTTGAGGGCTCCTACCCTTTTCAACCAAGGCCCAAGCCTGAACTGACTTATTTATTCTACATTCTTATCCATTTATCCTTAGGCTTTTAGCATTCAAGTAATAATGATGAATCCCAGGAACTTCTTGAGGAAGCCACAGCTTGAGGTAAAAATGCCAGAAACATAGGAATGTTAGAATTCTCTACTGCTCTTCCTGTCAGGTTTCAGAAATATGTACTTATATTTGGCCATCTGACCACTAATTTCATCCCAACAGGATTTCACCCATTTTCAGTCACTTTCGGGCTTCATGGAGAACAAAGAAAAAAAACCCCAAACTTATTCCTGGGGTGACTGCAGCTGTGTCATTAGTCTTGGGTTGATTTCACACAGAACTTAAAACTCTACATTAGTGTGGTTCCCACTGCTTTGCATGTGAATCGACTGTGTGAACTGACTTACTCCTATTTGTCACCAGGGAGAAGTGTACCTATTTTAATAATCCCTGAAATGCAGCCTGAGGAGGATGATGTCCCACAGGACACAGGGGTTGCCAGGCGGGGAAGTCCCAGCTTGGTGGATTAGACTGTTTTTATGATAAGACATCCCTTGGGGACTCTTAAAAAATATCCCATAAGAGATGGAAGAAACAAGGTTGGAAAGGGCCTGCATATGAGGAGGACTGGAAACATCCAGAAACATCTAGGAGGAAGAACTAGAAACATCTCCATTGTCCTGATTCATGTGATTCCCATCTGCCTTCCCCCCCACCCCCCGGCCCCAATATTGGGCTGAGAAGGCCTGTGTGAACCCAGGTCACGTTATTATTCTCCTGTTTATTTATTTATTTATTTTTAAATTTTTTTTTAACGTTTATTTATTTTTTTGGGACAGAGAGAGACAGAGCATGAACGGGGGAGGGGCAGAGAGAGAGGGAGACACAGAATCAGAAACAGGCTCCAGGCTCCGAGCCATCAGCCCAGAGCCCGACGCGGGGCTCGAACTCATGGACCGCGAGATCGTGACCTGGCTGAAGTTGGACGCTTACCCGACTGCGCCACCCAGGCGCCCCTATTCTCCTGTTTAAATGAGAACACTGAGGCATGCCGGGCAAGGTCACTGGCTTGGGGCCATTCAGCTGGCAAGTGGGAAGACAGACTATTACCCAGATCCTGCAGCTGGAAGCTGGCTGGGGTGTACCATTTCCCAATGTCTTCTCTTTCCTATTGATTTTGCATAGCTTTGATTTGTCTTTGTCAGTATTGTTTTTCGTCTTTTTAGGGCTTGTGTTTCCTCTCTTCTTATACCTACTTTCGAGAGCTTCCCCCACAGTGCCCTCTTGCATCAAGCTTGCGTCTCTACTCTTGAAACGGGGCAGCGTCTAGAGCTGCAATCACATGGGGCTGCTGAACAGATGAAACGTGGCTACCGAGAATTGAGATGAGCTGTCAGTGTAAGCTACACATCGGATTTCCAAGACTAAGATAAACACGAACACTGTAAAATATCTCGTGAACACATTTTACATTGCGTTCATGTAGAAATGACAATATTTTGGGGCGCCTGGGTGGCTCAGTCGGTTAGGCTTCCGACTTCAGCTCAGGTCAAGATCTCGCGGTCTGTGGGTTTGAGCTCCACGTCGGGCTCTGTGCTGACAGCTCAGAGCGTGGAGCCTGCTTCAGATTCTTTGTCTCCTTCTCTCTCTGCCCTCCCCTGCTCGCACTCTATCTCTCTCTTTTTCTCAAAAATAAACAAACATTAAATTTTTTTTAAAAAAAGAAATGACAATATTTTGGATATTGGGTTAAATTTAACTTAACCTGTTTCATATTATTTTTTTAATATGACTACCAGAAATATTTAAATTACATATGATTCATATTTGTGGCTCAGATCCTATTATATTTGGGAGTACTTCTCTGTAGCTTGTCAGTGAGGAGAGAGGAGACACAGGATAAGGCTCTAAAGACAAAAGCCACCTAATGGAGCCCTTGAGTCCAGAAAGCCGAGAATCATGGGATCTCAGAACCCACGTGGGCTCCAGTCTGCAGTCCCCAGCATTTAAAACCTCCACTGGTCTGTGGGCTTCATGAGGACAGGATCAGAGCCGGCTTCTTTCACTCGTGGATCCAGTGGTGTCTTGACCCATGCCTGGCATATGTAGGGACTCAGGAAACTGGAGTGGTGGCTGTTGGAAGAAATCCTAGGACAGGGTCACCCATGTTTAACAAGACACAGAGTGACCATCCCAGAAAGGGAGACACCATCTTCCTCTTAGTTAACTCTCTCTTTGCAACGTCTTAGGGCTCTGGCTTCAACATTCACGATCTCATTTCTTATTTCTCTCTGCAGATGTCTCCTCCTGCAGCTAGGACTTCTGATCGAAGGAACCCCAGAGTTTTTGATGACAGTGCACAGATCGACACCACTGTTACCAGTTCTTAATAAAATGTGCCGGCAACTACTTTCATTCTTAGTTTGTTCATTCGCTTACTCACGTATTTCTTCTTCTTTAATAAACATTTATTTAGTGTCTATTTTCCACACAGCACCCTATTAATGATTGTGGGTAGATTAAGAAAAAAAAATGTCAGAAGTTTATGGCAAAGTCCTATCCCTTTCTGTAAAATGTCAGACTCACTATCTTCCCCAGTATGGCTTTCAAAATCCTTTCTATCACTTTGTGAATTTACCCTCTACTTAACCTGCTTTGCCTTCATTTCCCACTGCTTGGAAGACCTACCATCTTCTCTCTATTTTGAGCAATCCCGCTTTTTCCTTGAAGCTTTATCGATCCCTTGCTGCCTCAGTCTTGTCCCAACAAGCTACGTTTTCTCCTCCTGGTTGTGATTTATAATAACGGAACCCTAAGCTATGTTACTCTGGCCACCAGTTCAGGTAAAATGAACTGAGACACGGGGCAATTTAGCATATGGCTTCAGTGGGCTGCCTAGTGGTAAAAGGCGTTCTCTTCTATGTGTTCCTGACTTTGCTTTGCCTTACTTTAGATATTCTTCGGACCTATTTTTTTTTTTTTTTTTATTTTTTTTTTTTTTTTTACGTTTATTTATTTTTGGGACAGAGAGAGACAGAGCATGAACGGGGAAGGGGCAGAGAGAGAGGGAGACACAGAATCGGAAACAGGCTCCAGGCTCTGAGCCATCAGCCCAGAGCCCGACGCGGGGCTCGAACTCCCGGACCGCGAGATCGTGACCTGGCTGAAGTCGGACGCTTAACCGACTGCGCCACCCAGGCGCCCCATCTTCGGACCTATTTTGATTTTCCTGAGCTTCGTCCATCCTGCTGACAAACACATTGAGAGAATTCTTTCTGTCACTTCGGAAAGAAAGAATCTTTACGTCCCAAAGACCGTGCTTGCTTCCAGGATTTCCATTTGACTGTTTTCGGTTTCTATCCCTCTGCTGAAATTCCTCATCTGTTCATGTAACTTTTCCCACCAGATCCTTTAGCATCTTTAGCATAGATATATTAAGGTCTGTGTTGATAATTCTAACATCTGGGCAATTTCTGGGTCTGGCCCTACTGACCACTTCCTTTCTTGGCAACTGGCCCACATCTTCTTCCTTCTTCACATGTCTAATGATTGGGGATTGAATGCCAGAGATTATACATAAAAGACACGCAGAAACTAGAGTAAATAATGTCTAACCTCAGAAAAGGACATGCCCCTTTGTCAGACCACGGTGGGGGGAGGAAAAGGGGAGGGGGGGTGGGAGTTGAGTCCATCCAGTCTGTGGTTGACCTAAGTATGCGCTCTGTGGTGGCTTCGGTTCAATTTTTTTTTTTTTTTTTTTTTAACCACAGCGTCAAATGATTTGAAGCTGGAAAGAATCTTTCTTTTTGCAAGGATTTGAGTTGCTCAAGGGCTCAGTCTCTGTTCTCCCTGCCCTGCCCTCGGCACACTTGCGCCTCTGAGTGGGGTTGGGGGGGAATGTCCCTCAGGCTCTTGGCTCCCTTCCAGCCACAGGTAATACCCACCTCATAGTCCATGTAAGGCCCAGAGTTTGCAAAGGATTGTTCTGCCCTCAGATTTCAAGGGGGGACTCCTGTCCCTTTCCCCCCGGGGCAGCTGGGTCCTTGAATTCAACAGAAGACCAAGGGGCACCCCCCCCCGAAGTGTTTCTCTTGGCTCGCCTGCCCCGCCCCATGACTCCCGTGGAATTCTTAAGAGTTGTAGCATTTGAAGCCCCTCATTTTGTCTCCTCATTTCTGATATCCTTCCACACAACCTTACTGCTCCCACACTTGCTTCTTTTAAAACGGACAAGCCACTTCACATCCTGACTCCCCAGTCTCTCCAAGTAGGGCAGGGAGCGCTCAAGAAAACTATTTCTAAAGGTCACTGTGATCGAGCACTTGAGACACATGGATCTCGTTTCATCGTCGTAACAGCAGGATTAGTATCACCACTGTGCCGACAAAGAAACTAAGACTCAGGAAGGGTGAATCGGTCCATTCGTTCAAAAAATACTTTTGCGTGTTTACCATGGTATTTTCTTTCTTTCTTTTTTTCTTTAATATATGAAATGTCTTGTCAAATTGGTTTCCATACAACACCCCGTGCTCATCCCAACAGGTGCCCTCCTCAATACCCATCCCCCACCCTCCCCTCCCTCCGACCCCCCATCAACCCTCAGTTTGTTCTCAGTTTTTAAGAGTCTCTTATGCTTTGGCTCTCTCCCACTCTAACCTCTTTTCTTTTCCCCCCTCCCCTCCCCCATACCATGGTATTTTCAAGGCGAAGACGCCCACTTAAATATTTCTGAAATCGTGACAGATTTCACAATAGATCGAAATGTTTGGTGTGGCGGCAGCCTTTTCCCACCAGAAGACTATTACTGTTACCCAAACGTTGGCTCGCGGGGAATGGATGCCTTGGTGCACCAGCCTCATCGGGACTTGTGAGCCTCGTGGAAATGGCAGACCAGTAATGACACAGGGAGAAGGAAGTGGGAAAGGGATTCAAACCCACAGTTCTGTCTTGACATGAAGCTAAGAAGCCCCCCGGGTGTAGTCTCCTAGCTCCCTGCATGAACTAGGTATCAACAGTTCCTGTCTCAATGGTGGGTGCCGACCTCCTGAGCAGCCCAAACATTAATTAATTACTTGAATTCACTTTTTGGTCTTTTAATCTTCTCTAACTTCAATGACTTCAATTATTAAAGATCTTCTGCTTTTTTTGGTTGCTTTGGCATGTCTCTCACTTAGCTTTTCTTTTTTTTTTCTTTTTTTTTTAATTTTTTTTTTCAACGTTTATTTATTTTTGGGACAGAGAGAGACAGAGCATGAACGGGGGAGGGGCAGAGAGAGAGGAAGACACACAGAATCGGAAACAGGCTCCAGGCTCCCAGCCATCAGCCCAGAGCCCGATGCGGGGCTCGAACTCACGGACCGCGAGATCGTGACCTGGCTGAAGTCGGACGCTCAACCGACTGCGCCACCCAGGCGCCCCTCACTTAGCTTTTCTTACCTTGGGGCACATTTGTCACCCCGGGTGCCGACGATTGTCCATATTTGGGCTCAGCCGTGGCCACATCCCCGGCTCCCCCTCTGGTAGGTGACCGACCATGACTGCCAGCAGGTACTCTACCGTTAAGTGCCTTTATTCTTGGATTTTGGCTCCTTGACCGTTTCATCCTTGTGGAGCCACTCAGCTCTAATCAGGCTTATCTTTGGGTGTGTGATTCATACCAGAAAACTTGGCTGGGGCCCTGGCCTCATGGAAGTTTGCCTAGTTGGCTTTTGGAGGCAGTTCCAGGCTTGTTACGTATGATCTGTGCACATGGCCGTGGTCTACCCTTTTGTGTGTTCTCTGTGTCTACGCTTCTTCTCCCAAACGGGTTAGGAATAACCAAAAAGGTCACGATAAAGCTACTAACTGCACCACCAAGGACTCTCGGGTGCTTCCTCTTTCTGATGTGGAGACTAATCCATGGAGAAGTCTGCAGTCTTTTTCTTGGAATTCTCCAGGAGAGAAGTAGAAGGTTGTTTTCCCTGCCAGCAATGCGACGCCTCCAGCTATCACGTGACTGCTGCCATTGTTCCCTTCTATTGCTTTGACTCTTGGCTCTTTTCTGCTTCCTTTGTCACCTGTGATGTGTGATGAGGACACTTCCCAGCTGTGGTGCCTTCTGCCGAAGCCCATCAATGTGGACTGCATCCATGACCCATTGAATTCCAGAATCCCCAAAGCACCGTGGTTAAGCCCAGTAATATTTCTGACATTAATGAGGGGATGGTGCCCTTGATCGGTGTCCATTCAAAGAGGGGAAAATTCTTCCTGTCTCTGTGTTTTAAAACAAATTACATGACAAGGTGACAAAATAGTGCTGTCTTGCGGGGCTATATATATGATGCGGTGAGGTTTTGATGAAGAAATCTGCGCTTTGGGCCCTCTTTCCACAGAACTCAGATGTGATTTCAGAAGGTTCTAGGCCAATGGACAAATTAAGGGACAGGCATCATTGGGCCCCAAATCAGGCTCCCCTAGGGGTAGATGGGCACCGCGATTGGCCCAAGCTGGTGTGCCTTACTCTCTCCTTTAGGGAAGGTCTTTCCCAACTGACATCCTGGTGGTGGTGGAAGGTGAAATGCACACAATGTTTATGTTCCTATGAACATCGAGTCCTATAGACATGCCTCAGTGCGTGCAAATCCCAGCACGAACACGGTTTAGACTCCTGTCAACCTTCCTCACTGCGTCTTTACGACTCTGTAAAGTGGTCACAAGTTAATCCTTTTGTCCTCGGGTTTTACCTGTCATCTAATGGGATAGATAAATCTGTGAATGTGAAAATCTGTAAAATAGACCACATGTTCTTAGCTGCTTCTTTGTGGGGCTTGATGGGGCTCTTATAACTGTAGCTTTGTATCGGATGATCAGCTTTCTTATGCAGTGAAGTTTACATAGTCAGAATTCATTTGTATCGCATTTGCTGCATCTGTAGTTTGTTTTTATTTGTGCTATTTTCAGAAGTAAACCATCTCCCTACCTCCAGCATCCAGTAATGACTTGCTAGCAAAAAAAGTGACTTTTTTGTGATACATCTTTTAAAAAATCAATTGAGATGACTGGACTATAGATTAAAAGGATAAAATCAGAGTTAATGTATTATGAAGCTGATATTTTCAACATTAAATGTAAAAAAGTAACATATGGTTTGTCAGCCCAAATAGAATGAATAAATTGAGGTAGGTTTAATGGTTATTGGATCAGAAATATTTGAAGGATATGTTAAGCATATATATATATAGAGAGAGAGAGAGAGAGAAAGAGAGAGAGAGAGAGAGAATGAACATGGGTATATGGAATAGTTTATAAAATAGCATTGCTACATACACTGTGGAATACAATGTACCCATTAAACTTTACTAGAGAATAGTCATAATGAAATCTGGCATTTTTATTCTTAGGCAGTATAGATTTCAATAACCACCATTTTGTGAAAAAATACACTAATGGTCCTATTAAAAATAATGACTTCGTGCTTGTTAAGTGCCCATTGATTACTTAAAAACTCACACTCGTTTAAGCTGCAAGAATAATTAACAGAGGAATCATTGCAGAGTTCAATTTCCCAATTTCAAAGTTTATTTCTACATTTACTGTAAAAGAGACAATATTGTCACAAAGCACAAAGCTGCAATTTCCCCCATCTTAACTACGTCTTTTCTTCAGACCCCTCCTGAGGATGCTGCCCCTCTCTTATCCTCACGGAAGTGTGTGGGGGGCTCGCACGCCAAGACGGTGTTAAGTCCTGTAAGATCCCGAAGGGGTGACAGGAACCCGTGGTCCTGGTATGCACTTGTGAACACTCTCTTCTCGAACTGGAATTAACTCTGAAAAGAATTGTGTTTAGCGCTGCTCTGGCAGAGTCTAAAATTGTTGTTCGGGGGACCGTAGACCATGCCCGATCGATTCATTCACGGACACCAAGAGTTTCAGAGAAGGCAAACAAATGGAGGAAAAGAGAGGGTCCTAATAAACAATTTGCTTATAGTCAGTTTCCACTAAGAGGCCAAATAGGCTGCATCTGTTGTGGCTCTTTTTCCTGGGTGACAGAAAGGCCTAGTGCCCCAAACAGTCCATTTTGCAGCCACGCGCTGCTGATTTGAAAGAGGGTGAGAGTCAAAATACCGTTGCACGGGCCTTGCTACTCTAGATTCTAGATTCCCCGAGCAGGCTTCATTTTGTTGTTCTAAAGTCAACAGGGAATTCTCCCTTTGCCAGCCACTAAATGCAGCCAGGGATCCCCATGGGATAGCTCTGCCCATGCTTCTCTCTCAGGGCCCAGCCAGTGTCGACAGGACACCGTGGGCCCCCCTCCCACCAAGAATCTGTGACTGAGGAACATGGATCTGCCCTTTCGAATCCCAAACAGATTACATCCAAAACACACACCGTGGACGAAATTAACCATCTGTGGCGGTAAACCTAATGACTGTGAGAGAAAAAATGTGATGGTGATATCTAGGGTGCCCCAAACTCTGATCAAGGGTAGTGGGTTTCATCTAGGGGAGGCGGAGGTGAAGGTAATGGAAAGTTGGTAAGGGAACGTTTAATCCGTTTGACCGTACCCCATCTGGGAACGCTAAAAGAGAGCAAGCTGACTACAGCAGGAGACACAGAATCCCAAAGAACCAGAATTCATTAGCATTTACCAAGGACTGTCCTAAGGGTCAAAACACACCCCACAGAAGATGCCAATTTTCTCATCCCTCGAGAGGAGTTCTCTACTGTAGCAGACAAAGAATTCGTCAGCCCCATGGCCAGGTCTACACCTAGCATTTGGAGCTCTTTTGTCTGAAACCAGGGACATATTATATCTACACGTGGAAACCAGCTTGTTTTGTATTTTGTGAAAACAGACCGTGATTTAATATAGACATTCCCATTAAGTGGAAATAGGGAAGGGCGATTGTAAAAATCAACCTGCTTGATGAATAGGTAAGTTCACAATTATATTGCCGATAATTCTGTTCTTTGGGACATGACAAAAGTGTCTGGTGTTTATACTCATGCCCACCAAATTACATACTTGGAAGAGAATGTGCAAAAAAACGTGCTATTTCTTTCTGAGAATGGTCTCTCATTTAACAGGCATTCTCGAGTACTTACTGTGTGTCAGTATTTTTGTAGAACAAAATACTTTGAAGACGTGCTTTGAAGACAAAGCACGGATCTCAAAAAGCTTGAGATGATAGACATGCACGTTCACGTGGTTACAGAAAAGGTACATAAAAGGAAGTATGGATGCATCCTACGAGAAGTACCAAACACAAAGGAGATGTGATATACCCATACAGCGGAATATGACTCGGCGATCAAAAAGGATGAAATCTGGCCGTTTGCAACCACGTGGATGGAACTAGAGTGTATTATGCTAAGCGAAATAGGTCAGCCAAAGAAAGACAAGTACCATATGATTTCATTCGTAGGTGGAATTTAAGAAACAAAGCAGATGAACAAAGGGGAAGGGAAGGAAAAATAAAAGAAAAACAGAGAGGGAGGCAAACTGTAAGAGACTCTTAAATACAGAGAACAAAGTGAGGGTTGCTGGAGGGAGGTGGGTGGGGGATGGGCTAGATGGGTGATGGGTATTAAGGTGGGCACTTGTTGGGATGAGCACTGGGTGTTGTATGCAAGTGATGAATCACCAAATTCTACACCTGAAACCATTATTATACTATATATTAACTAACTTGGATTTAAATTAAAATATACATGTATAAAATATGTATGTATTTTTAGGTCATGATAAAGGAAATAAATATCCTAAATTTTAAAAAGTGTATGTTAAAATAAAAGATTGAGAATTTATGTTAAAAAATAAATTTCTAGGGGCACCTGGGTAGCTCAGTTGGTTGGGCGTCCGTCTTCGGCTCAGGTCATGATCTCGCGGTCTATGAGTTCGAGCCCCGCGTCGGGCTCTGGGCTGACAGCTCAGAGCCTGGAGCCTGTTTCGGATTCTGTGTCTCCCTCTCTCTCTGACCCTCCATGCTTATGCTCTGTCTCTTTCTGTCTCAAAAATAAATAAAAAAAATTAAAAAAAATAAATTTCTGTCAAAAAAGAAAAGAAGTATCTAACATGACACAAGCACGTGAACACAACACCCCTGGTAGGTCACCTGACATATGAGCAGATACTGTCCACTTTTAATGCCTACTGTCAGTCCAACAATCTCAACTCTAAGAGTAATTCAGAAAGGAATAATTCTGGGGGTGCCTGGGTGGCTCAGTCAGTTAAGCGTCTGACTTCGGCTCAGGTCATGATCTCACGGTCCGCGGTTTGGGCCCCACGTCGGGCTCTGTGCTGACAGCTCAGAGCCTGGAGCCCGCTTTGAATTCTGTGTCTCCCTTTCTCTCTGCTCCTCTCCCATTCATGCTCTCTCTCTCTCTGTCTGTCTCTCAAAAATAAATAAACATCAAAAAAAGAAAGAAAGGAATAATTCTGTCCTCATTCAATTATCCGTCCATGTCCTCATGTAGTTACTCATTCAACAAGTGTTTATGAGGGCTTGCTGATGGTGAGGTACCATGCTGATTCCACCCTTTGAGCTGTGTAATGGCACGCCATCAAGAAAATTTTTGTGGCTCTAGCTGTCCTCAAGCTTCTTTTTGGTCATTCCAAGTCTCTCTGGGCTCGGTTTCCCTTCCATGACGTTGCTCACGGAGATCCTCTGAAAGCAGCACTTCATGCCCCAACTGAGAGCTAAGATGTAGCCTGGCTGGCCTCGGTCCTTGTGGAGGGGCTCACACTCTTTTCTTCTCATCTAGATCATTTCCTGCTCCCACAGTTTCAGTGGTGAGATGGCTGAGGCAAGCAAAGAGGCTAGGGCTATTGGGCAGCTTAGAATACGCCTTCAGCCAAAGGAACAAAAAGCAATAATGGTTAAGACCAGGAAAGCCACTCAGGGAAATGGAGTTTAAGTTAAGAGCTGGATGAACATTGTTTGTGCAAGGGAAGGTCAGAAGAGAGTTGGATTCGGAGCAGGAAAGAGGAGACGTTGTGCTAGGCAGAGAAAATGGTGTTTGAGAAGGGGAAATACGACATGACCAAAAAATCAAGAGCGTTTAGTACGGGTGAAACAGGGTAGGGTGTAGGTACAGGTGGGAGAATTCTAAGAAAGGAAGTGTCATTATTAGAAAGATCTCTCTGGCTGTGCAGAGTGGATTGGGTGTAGAGAACCGAGAGAGGGTAAAACAATTTTCTAGATGAGAAATGGTAGGTCTAGAGTAGCGGCAATAGAGACAGAGAGGCATAGATTTCTGGGACAGCTATCTTGGAAACAGAATCTTCAGAAACCTATACAGGGAATTTTTTTTTCTCATAAGAGAGAGCCGAAATAGGTGTTGTTCTAGTTATGGTAACCATTTATCTACATATTGTGAGTTAGACATCCCTGGAGAAAATCTATCCCAGATATGATCCTTGTGATAGGCAAACCAAATGTCTAGAACTCTATCCTTAGTGATTAGTTTCTTTTGATGAGTGTCCTGATTATCTGTTGTCAACTATCACCACCATCATCCCCTTTTGCATTATAGAAGCAAAGCCAGAAGTTAACGTTTCTCAGAATCCCTTTCCTTTTACGGTTCTAGGTTAGATATTCTTTTCCAGTGTGAAGAACTCACATACACTTTGGAAGGTGGGAAGGGAGGAGCCATTATTCCCTGAACACGATTGCACATGACGCAAGGGCAGAGGTGAGATTTACATGGGTTCCAGGGGGTTCTTAAGGACTGTCCTATGGTGCACCTGGATGGCTCAGTCATTAAGCATCTGACTCTGGCTCGGGTCATGATCTCACGTCTTGGGTAAAAACATGAACTCTGCTTCAGGTGAGGCCCGCTTCTCTCTCTGTCTCTCTCTGCCCTTCATGGGATTTTCTCTCTCTCTCTCTCTCTCTCTCTCTCTCTCGCCCCTGCTCACTTGTACCCTCTCTCTCAAACAACAACAACAAAAAACAAAAACAAAAAAACAAAAGCCCCTGGCTGGCTGAGACCATTGGTGCAAACATCTCAGCAATTTCCTGGAAAGCTTTTGAGAATCATCCACTTTGGAGCTTTGGTCTGATATCATCAATATCCATTTCCTTGATCTTTGCTCCTCTGGCTTTTCTAAAGATGATATAATTCCCTCATTCCCATATTAAGCTTTTTTTTTTAATATCCCAATATACTAATGTTTTCTATTTTTTCTGATGGGGGTCTGATTGAAATGAGTTTCTGTACACCAGATACATTTCCAGAAGAATAGGAAATTTAAAGAGTGGAATCTCACATTAGTTCTGTGATCAGGTTAGATTTGGAGGAAGTCACGACTTCACTGTCAGTGCAAAGTGGGTCACAACTTGTCTGGGGCACGTGATGATAAAATAGTTGCTTAAGTTATCACCTTCGGTTTCCTGGGATCAGGTGTCTGCAGACAATGAGGCTTGGATCACCAGGGGATCTAACAGCACTTTAGGAAAGCACAAAGAGTTGTGGAGGTGGGATGGCTGTTCTTTCCTGTACTGGAGAGTCTAGAGAAAAAAAAAAAACCCAAAGCTGAAGACTTTAAATTCCCAACTCAAGGCTCAAATAGAGAACCAGAAAATGTCTAGAGCTGTCGTAAAAGAATCTCTGTTTCTTAAAGCCATAGGGCTGCGAGTTCTGAAAAACAGAATCAAGATACAGGAGATGGCTGGATTACACGCCAACTGAACCCAGAGGCTTGTGCCGTCTCTTATGTTAACGTTGGGCCTTAATAAGGGAAGAATGGCACCCTTGCACTTGCATAGATTATTATGCGATAATGCATAGAATGGGGCACTTGCATAGATTATTATGAATTTGCGTTCATGAGCCTCCAAATACCACCAAATCTTCCTTCCCCCCCACCCCTTCAGTGTCTAAGGAGTTCTGTCTGTCCTTTTAGAAGGAAAGACCCTGTACTGAACTTGGGAAAGGCACTTGTCTTGTTGTGGAAGGCTGGATCCCTGAAGACCTTCTCCTACACCTCTCAATACCTGCAGACCCGTAGCTAGACTCAAGGGCCTTGGCACCTGAGAGAAAGAGCATGAAGTCTGGATCGTGGGGAGAGACACACATACCCAAAGATCTGTCATATTTTGCAACTTAATTTGTTTAATATTTATTTATTTTTGAGAGACAGACAGAGTGCAAGCCAGGGAGGGGCAGAGAGAGAGGGAGACAAAGAATCAGAAGCGGGCTCCAGGTTCCAAGCTGTCAGCACAGAGCCCGACATAGGCCTTGAACTCACAAACCCTGAGATCATGACCTCAGCTGAAGTCGGATGCTCAACTGACTGAGCCACCCAGGTACCCCTATTTTGCCAATTTAAATCAGCAGATACAGGGGGATATCTGTGTGGTAATGGATCTAAGTGTGTTAAATCATGGAGGGAGATATCTAATGGTGGATTGGGCTGAACTGATTAATGTGGGAGCACTAACCAGAGATTAAATGCATCTCAAGCATCTGCAAGGGACTTACGTTAACAATATTCTCAGTCGGCTGATTGAAACTTCTACTCATTTAAAAAAAAACTTTTTTTTTTTTAAAGATTTTATTGTAAAGTAATCTTTCTACCTAACTTGGGGCTCGAAATCGCAACCCCAAGATCAAGAGTCACATGCTCTTCCGACTGAGTCAGCCAGTGCCCCTTCTACTCAATCTTTAATGAAGATGAGAAGCCAGAACTTTCCTGGTATACTGTAGGAGAAGGAATTTAAAGGTTTAGTGTGATAGCAATGCTGGGGTGGCTTTATTATGTATTGTCTGTAATGTATCGTCCCCCAGTAGGGTCCAGAAGGCCTCCCTTCATCAGATACTGAGATATATATTGGTCAGGAGAGCACTAGCGTCCCTCAAAGGCTCTGTAATCATTGTTCTCTGGAGGCAGATGGGAGAAGCCATCACTGAGATGGATCCCATGAGGTCAGCGGGGATGAGAGGAGCCCAGAGTAGGACAAGGAGACACTCGAACTATGAGGAGCTTAGACTCATAGGCATCAATGCTAAAGCATTAATGTGAATGCTTTAAGCCTGAGTTTAAAATAGATCAGTAGCCCCCTACCACTGGAGTGCTAGAAGAAAACAACCAAACAAGATACTCTCTAAGTTGACCTCTTTCCTAACAATGAATTTCTTTTACTGATTCGCTTGTGGCTCGGTGCTGAGAACAACTACTAATTTCCCTGCGGCCTGAGATACCACAGTGGTTTGGAACACACAGAGTTAACATTATTGCCCTCTGTGTCTAGGTTTATGAGCAAGACCCTTTGGCTCAAAGGAGCTTTGAGAAACGAAGATTAGTCTTTGTCCCAGGAGAGGAATAAAACCTGTTCCCACTATGGAACAACTTTGTGTTTATTCTGCGTGTTTGCTTATGATTTTCGCTTCCCTTTCTTTCGCCCCTGCAACAGACTCCTGATCCTGTCACTTTGCCGTGAAAACTCTGAGCGTTGTTTCTGCTTTGTTGGCCTCACAGGCGCTGAGCGGCGCCGGCTCCCTGAAATTTGTCTGTGCGATTCATTGGCACCTTTTGTCTATGGGACCATCAGGGGATGTAGCAAACCGCAAAAATGACACCGTAGCTGATGCCCAGACTCTTCTGCTCACTAAACAACAGTGCGTTCAAGTTAATATGGCTGCCACTGACCTAGACCCACAGTATACACCAGGGCTGATGTTGTCACAATGGGGTAGAAGGGATCTCGACGTGGAGATTAGAAACTGGCAGGCATTTGAAGCTAGGCTCATCTGCACATGGCAGAGGTAATAGAGCCAGGCAAGTAAATGATGATGTACAAAAAGTTTAGTAATGGGTGATTTATGAGTCTTGCCCCTCCTCACTGGAGAGTCGGGAATCTGGTATTGCCTTCACGGGACAGGGAGTATTACCGTTTGAGTCTGAGAGGTCCAGACAACGGTTGCATAGGTGTCAGGAGAGTTAGGAAGATCTTGGAGGCCAGAGAGAGAAATCAGTGGGGATACGGAGGTAGGAGTCGGGGAGAGTTTCAGGGAGAGCAGATGAAGATAAGGTGGAGTGGAACATGAGAAGCTTATGTTTAGTATCCAGTAGGAATAGGATTCGTTGGTGCAGTAGAGGCTGGGTTAAAGGTCAAGGAGTTTGGGAGCAGCGAGTGAAGAGCAGTTGGTCAACAGATATTAGTATTTCAGCTTTGGGGTGGGTCTTTGGGGGAGGGCTCCAGTTTTGGGAGAGAAATGCCAGGAGTTACCTATGGTCTTCTTCTTGGAGAGAATGAGGAAGTGGGTCAGACTCGGAGGCAGAGCTTCAACCCCAGTGCAATTAAGGAAGTACAAGAGTGGGATACAAAGTAGAAACCTGGTCACAGAGATGAGGTAGCAGCTTAGGTATCAGAACCGGGGCAACAATTTCAAGTACAAATCCTCGCACGGGATAGAATTGATTCCAGGACCTGGTGAGGAAATGGGCTGCTACTGAAGTTAAGGAAACAAGAAGAAAGCTCGGTAGTTCAGAGCAGTAATACAAGAAGACCGTTAGGTAGGAAACAAATAATTGTTGAGTGCCTATCGTAAACAGAGCTCGCTCGGTACAGAAACGGGGCCCATAAAAATGTGCGCCTGTGTGGTTGCCCGAGAGGTAAGAGACGAATGCAAACAAAACAAAACAGAACAGAACAAAACAAAACATAAGAACTTGGCTGTAGCTTGTGTTCAGTTCTCAATCTACTTGAGGAAATAAGTCATAACCAATATTCTCATGGAAAAAGAATTAACTATTGCACTTGACCAAATGAAAAGTCCAGGGTGACTGTGATGGTCAGAGAAGCCTTCACCTGAGAGACGCACTTAAACTTGGACTCATTTGGAAATTTAGGATTGGGATAGACAGAGAAAAGGTGACTGAGGGGGAGGAAAGGCACTGGACAAGACAGTGGAGATGTCTTGGCACATCAGGAGAAAGCCATGGTTGGCTGGCTTGGAAGGGTTTTGTGGGAAGGTACTATAGATAAAACCCAAAAGGGAGAAATGAAGTTCATATTTTGTATTTAAGGGATAATTGTTGACATCTTCTCTCACACTTTAATGTTTACCTCCTCACAGCTACTTTTTTGTTGTTTGATTTTTCTTTTTTTTTTTTTTTACGTTTATGTATTTTGAGAGAGGGAGCATGAGCAGGGCAGGGGCAGAGAGAGACGGAGAGAGCGAATCTCAAACAGGCTCTACACTGTCAGCGAGTACCCCAACGTGGGGCTTGAATTTTCAAACCGCGAGATCATGACCTGAGGTGAAACCAAGAGGCGGTCGCTTAACCGACTGAGCCACTCGGGCGCCCCATGTTGTTCAATCTGCCTTGACTTAAACTATGAGTTGGGTGGGATAAGGAGGTTCCAGGCAATAAATAGACTAACATTTTGACTTACTGATTCTTGAGGATACTTTAAAGATTTCTTCACTCTGTCACAAGGGAATGTTTGCTTTTTGTTTGTAGTACAGCTAATAAGCTAATAAGAGTTCCATTTGGAATTCGAAATCCAAATCCAGATGGCCTTTCCTAAATTCTGCATTCTCTCCAATATACAGTAACCCTGTAAACCTCCAATTCCACCCGTCCGCAAACATCTCTTGGCTGGGCTCCTGGGTATGGAAAGCACGTACTGACCTCTTGGTTTTGCTTCAAGTAACATGCCAGGTATTTTTCTTATATTGGAATATCTAAAACTACATGAAGGATGCATGTGTGTTGTTTGACCTCCATTTAACTGTACGTGAGCAAAGTATGTACAAGCACCGAAACCTTGTTTTCTTTTGTAAGAAGCCATCAGTGAATGAATGGCATTGTGTGTACACAAACTTCCAGCCGAGTGACAGGTGACGATGATTGACTGCATGGGTGGGTAGTCCCATGAATACTGAAGTGGGGATGGTACATGCATAAGGTGTGAGAGGGAATGTGGTCGTCTCAGACAAAGTCAATTAGTCAATTGGGTTTACATTAAGATAGCCCTGTGGCAGGATAGGAGGACACAGTTACTGCAGGCTGGCTTCCCATTCCGGGGGGTACAGGATTCCGAGTCCATAGGCATGGCCTACTACCCTCAAATGATTGCTAAAGGCATAGCAATTTGCCTATATGAGAAGTCTGGCGTAGTCTCCTCTCAGAGGCTCAAAATCTCTAGTCCAACCTGCAAAAGAAGGGTCATTATAGGCTTGGCGTGTTGTCTGGGTGAGCAAGTTTGTTTGTGTGTGTGTGTTTCTTTCAAAGCCAGCAGTGAAAGGCCACGTAAAGCACTGCAAGGCAACATAAATGATTTAAGACCCAACGATTTTGCCAGGGAAACATTCAAGACGGAGTCTAATCCTTTAATCTAACCCCAGTCCCTTTAAAAGCTTTGAGCTAGGAGTTGACTCAGCATGTCAGTGCCAAGAAGATCCATTGACCCTGAGTTCAGTGCTGAGAAATTGAGAAATGTTCTTTTTAATGTCTATTCAATAAATACAGCATCCACCTTGCAAGGGGCTGCACAATCCACTTCAAATCCATTATGGGATGTTCTTGTGGGCTGACAAGTTGTCCTGAGACAACAGTGGCCATGAGATGAGGTTAACCCTTGCCGTGGAATGTAAATCACCATGGCCACCACCGTTGCTGGCTCTCCTAAGACCTTGGAAAGAAGGTAATATTTGCATTGACGGGAGGACCCTATGCTATGCATTTCCTTTCAGACTAAGGTCATCTTCTTTCCAATACATAAACTCACACGCAGAAACTTACATATAATAACCACACAATGGCATTTTATAAAACAAAACCTGTGACAAAAGATGACACGAAATTATATCTTTCCTTGTCATCACCCTTGGAAACAGAGATCAGATTTCTCTCACCTCATCCGGCATGGACAATTCCTACTGTGTTACCTAGGAATCCTGTGGCCATGTTTATGAGTTTCACATCAGAACATGCAATCTGATAAGAAATGGTAGTGCTGATAAGAGGTGAAAGGAGAAATCCACCAAATGGAGTTTGGGCATTGAAGTTTTAGAGTGCTGTGCACATTTCAGTGGCTTATGGGACAAATGGGAGGGACCGTTGAAAATTCAGACATTAAAAAAAATCTAAGATGGCAACTGTCCTCCTGTGTGTCTAGAGGGAAGGGTGACCTAGAGATCAGCAAACTGACAGATTTCTCTGGAGGTGAACCAAGCTAAGACTGAGGCTTGGTGCTTTGGATTCTTTGCATTATAATGACAGATTGTCTTGAATGAAACCATTCACCTCACAGCAAAGGGTGTATGAGTGGGATAAGCATTTGTGGGTTGATAGGTTGGCTAGTTGACTGTGGTGGCACATTAACCAACATAGAGTGATTCCCAGTTGTTTGCCAAATGGCTAATCGCTGTGGAATCCATTCATTTAGCAAATACTTACTGAACAGCCTCTATCTATCAAAGACTTGTTAAAACCTAATATAGCATTTTGGATATGTGAGAGAAAACAGTCTAAGACTCTTGATGGAGTTGCCAAAAGTACCTTCCTAGAAACCGATTTCATAGACTTTTACACTCATGTATTTACTTTTTAGTTTTTTATTTGAGAGAGACAGAGGGAGAGGGAGAAGGGTGGAAGCAGAGAGAGAGAAAGTCCTAAGCAGGCTGCACACTCAGCATGGAGTCCGATGTAGGGCCCAATCCCATGACCCTGGGATCATGACCTGAGCCGAAATCAAGTCAGATATGCAACCAACTGAGTCACCCAGGTGCCCACATAGACTTTTATAGGTGTTCTTTGGAAAATGGGCTCCATTGTCAAATCAATTAAGGAAACACTAATCAAAATGTAGAAGATGCTTTACCAGAATACCTTTCCATTAATAAGTCAACACTGACTATTTCAAAAAGGAAGATATAGCATGCAGTGTTTTGCCAACTTTTGACCATAAAGAAGTACTAAAACAACAACAACAACAACAACAACAACAACAACACGAATCTCTTGGAGCGAGCATTCTGTAGGGCATAACTTGAAGAATGCTTGTCCATTGAATTCAAGTAGGATGACTTTCTCAAAGCAACTAGAAGAATTTTGCAGTCAACCTTGATTTTCTCCTTTGTGTCTGAGAAGGTGCTAGCAATTTGCTACAGTGGACTCTGAGGAGGCCAGATTTATGCCTCCCAACAGAGTAAAGTGACTTCAATGTACAGATTGCTGGTGTTGAAAAATGTAAGCTCTGGGGATAAAGGGAGGGTTTAGGCAGCCAGGGAATATCTCAGCAGAAAAAAAATGACTGCATGGCTCTGCCCTCTTCCATCCCTGCCATGTTCCCTCCTGGGTCTGTTTAGATCAGGGACAGAGCATTGTGCCCAGGGCTTTGCTGCCTGCGTGCAGGGTTGAGAGTGATTTCTTTTCCTTCTTGTGCACTTTTATACACCTCTGGCTGCACACCTCCACCTTCAGGTGTGGAGGTCGTATCGATGCTTGTTTGAGTTTACCTTTTCTCCCCGTGCAGAGGGATGAGGTATCCCCATTGTCTCACTCAGGATCATCCAGTGGGCAAGTGCGGGACAGAACAGTCACTTACTGTGTCCCAGCTATGGCGTTAGACGTTTCATACGTGACCTTGGCGGCAGGTATCATTATTCCCATTTTAGACCCACAGGAACGTAAGTAACTTGCCCAGGGATATGGAACCGGTAAATTGGGGAAATGAAATTGCATCTGGGTCTGCCCAACGTCAAAGCCTCATGAGCCACAAGACAGTTTGTACTCGTAAGTGCTTTTCAGGTGACAAAGAGTGACACATGCATTATGTCATTCAAATTCTGGGGCGCCTGGGTGGCGCAGTCGGTTAAGCGTCCGACTTCAGCCAGGTCACGATCTCGCGGTCCGTGAGTTCGAGCCCCGCGTCAGGCTCTGGGCCGATGGCTCGGAGCCTGGAGCCTGTTTCCGATTCTGTGTCTCCCTCTCTCTCTGCCCCTCCCCCGTTCATGCTCTGTCTCTCTCTGTCCCAAAAGAAATAAATAAACGTTGAAAAAAAATTAAAAAAACAAAAACAAAAACAAATTCTGACCTTTTGTTGAATCAGCCCTCAGATTAAAAAAATTAGAAGGGATCGCCACATCCCCAAGGTCACACAGCAAGCCAGGGGCTTGAAAGAAAAGGTCCCGGTCTAGGCCTAGTCTAGACATTCTGCTTCTAACAGATGACAACTTCGGTCATGTTTATAATTGTCATTATGGTCTTTTGTAAATTCGTACTGGCTCATCAGTAGCGTCCTCCCATTTCATGTTTGAAACAATTCCAAAGGTAAGGATTGTTATTTGCTGTTTATTCTAAATGAGGAATATAAGGCCCAAACAGGCTAAGTGACTTGATCAATGTCAATGCCAGATACCACGCCATTAATTCATTTAATCCCCAGGCGTCTTATGAGGTAGGTGCTATTATTACCCCCATTTTGCAGAGGAGAAGACTAAGGCTTAGAAAGCTTAAGTAAGGAGTTTTGGAGTTGGTACTCAACCCTCTTCAGATTCTAGAGCCTCTGTTCTCAACCCAATGCTGGGCTACGTCTCCAATGAACACCCATCCTTAAGGCTTCCATTTCTGATCCCCATCCCTTTTCCAGTAAAGTTAAGAGGATCAAGATAGGGACGTAGGAGTGCCTGGGTAGCTCAGTCGGTTAAGCGTCCAGCTCTTGATTTCAGCTCAGATCATGATCTCTAGGTCATGAGATCAAGCCCATGTCAGTCTCTACTCTGACAGCATGGAAACGGCTTGGAATTCTCTCTCTCCCTCTCTCTCTCGGCCTCTCCCCCCAACTCTTTCTTTCTCTCTCTCTCTCTCTTTCTCTCTCAAAAGAAATAAATAAACTTAAAAGATAGGGAGAGGCACCTGGGTGGTTCAGTTGGTTAAGCATCAGACTTCGGTTCAGGTCATGATCTCACAGTGCATGAGTTCAAGCCCCACTTCAGGATCACTGCTGTCAGCACGGAGCCCACTTTGGATCCTCCGTCCCCTTCTCTCTCTGCCCCTCCCCTACTCACACTCTTTCTGTCTCTCAAAAATAAACATTAAAAAAAATGGGGTATACAGTGAGAGTACATCAATGGCCCAAAAGTCTGCCCTATAAGGAAAACCATGTGCGTGCATGCCAAATTATGTGCATGTCCAAGGTCATATGTGTAAATGCAGCAGTGCGCCTTAAGAAGCTCATTTAATTTAGGAGTGCCTGGGTGGCTCAGTTGGTTAAGCGTCTGACTCTTGATTTCCGCTCAGGTCATGGTGTTATGGTTCTTGAGATCGAGCCCCGTGTCAGGCTCTGTGCTGACAGCGTGGAGTCTGCTTGGGATTCTCTCTCTTCCTCTTTCTCTCTCAAAATAAATAAATAAATAAAAAAAACTTTTTTTTTTTTTTTAAAGAAGCTCATTTACTTTAGAATTGCAAGGTAGAGGGTCTCTACGCATCCCATTTCTGTGGCTTGTGCGTACGTTGTAGTGACATCCTGTCATAAATCAATTTCTTTATATCTGAGTCCTGGTGAGTTTTTCCTGATTGGTGAGGATGAGTTTCTGTCCGTCGATCAGAACTGCACATTGTAAATGGTGTGACAGCCCGTGTATCAGCCCGGGCCTCCGTCACTGCAGTAGCCAGAGTCCCAGATTGGATTGCGCCTGAGCATTGACATTCCAGTATCGATGCTCATGTGACACCGCGAGCTATTGTAACAATCTTTATTTTATCTGTGGCTTTTGCTCTCGGGCTTGGGTTGAGCCCCCACAGGGTTACCACGATAATCAACACCTCTAATTAGCACTTAGAAATGTCTGGCTCCCAAGGCTGTCATTAGAAGACAAGCTTGGTGTGCAAAATACTGAAGCTCTTGCATTTCCCCAGCAAAATCTTCCTCCCAGGCCTATGTCATGGATCGTGCTTTCAACACTCTGCCGGCAGGAGACACCCCCCCCCTCATTTAGGAAGAGCTGAATTCAGGGGATGAGGTCTGTTGGGCAATTGGGAGGCTGGAAATTAGACATCATGTCGCATGCCTGATTCTCTCTGCTCCGAAGGCAGGGCCCTGATTCGAGCTCTCCACCAACCCTCCCCGCCCCCCCCCCCGTGATGATTCTGATGATGGTGTGTGCAGCGATCAATGCGAAGGAAGGTAACGGGAGCCTCTCTCTCCCCTTTCTCCATCTCATTTTCTTTTTACAAATGGGACGGGGGGAAATAGCTGAGCACCTGCTCATACCTCTGTGTTCAGCAGGCCCAGGGGACCACAGAGAAAGACAACATCTCCATTCCATTCCCTTCACCCCCCCCCCCCCCCACCACCCCGAGCAAGGAGCAAGTGATGAGAAGCAGCAGGAGAGCTGCTCAGTGGAGGTTTTCTGGGGGGAGGGAAATGATCCATTGGCCAAGAGTTCAGTGGCGTACTTGGGAGCAGGCTGGCTGTTTATTCTCCCAAAACTATCACCAAGCCAAATGTAAGCTAATGCCGATAACAATGTATTCCTGATCTCATTGCTGCTGCTACTGATAAGAGCATCACCTCCAGAGCCACGGGAGCGTCATGGTGCCCAGCTGCTCGGAATGCACCCCTTCTTCAGACGCAGTCTTCTCTGTAACCCGCTGACACCCTATCATGCCCCCCATCCAATTTTTTAGAGGAGCGTTCTTGGAAGACGTTATCTGTTTTGAGGAATAGCCCACATGCCATAGGGGAATAGGGTTGGTAAAGGGAATAAAGGATGCCGAGGCCAGCCTGGACCCCCAGGTCCAGGTGCTCATCTCCCCTGCGGTGCTGGCAACCATGATGGTTGGATTCCTCCAGAACCACATGCGGAGAGGAGCCTGGGGGCTAGAAGAAAGTCTGGACAAGCTGGTTACACTCTTCATGACACAGAGGTTGAAGACTTGGATCCTAGCCGGCGCTTAGCTGCTCACTGGCATCGTGGTTTCGATGTCCCAGTCCTTGTTTTCCCCTCCAAAACAGAGAACAGTGTTTGCTCCCTTAAGGCAGGAGGCAAATGGCCACTCAAGTTTCCTCCCGGTTGAACAATTTGGGGAAATAGGCTTTGGCACTTGGGCCTCAACTTTTTCCCTAATGAAATCGGTCTCGCCACCCATCCTTCGAAGAACAAAGCTCAGGCTGGTGGCTGTTTCGTCTTCTGCATGTCTCCACGCAGCCCTCAGCTGGTTACCAAGGGTGCAAAGTGACCAGGTGCTACTCACCAATAACCAGTTTATTTTGTTACCCCTCCCCAAAACATGCACGCACGCACACGCACACACGCACACGCACTTCGAGACCCATTGCCCCGACAATATTTTAACTCAGAGGAATAAGTAGGGAGTAGTAAGTATTTCAGTCCTCCTCTTAGGAAGTGACTAAAATTCAGATTCGAAATCCACTCTCAAGCCCCTAAGATGTTTCAGGGATCAGCTCCTGGCGTATTTTGCGTGCATTATCTTGAAAAGCGAATTCAATCCCCCAAACCCAAATCTGTGGTTGGGGTTCTATGTATTTTATACATTAGAAAGCAGAATCCTAAAGAGAGTATAACTCGGTCAAAGTCACATAAGCGATGGATTTTGGCATGAAGTGCCTTTTGGATTCTCCTCACATTAAACCAAATGGAGCCAGGTTTATTGCATTTTCCCACAAGGCCAAATCAGACTTCACTTCAGTATAACTGGGTCTGAAAGCTCGGTGCACACAGGTTGGTCTGTGAACTCACATGTGTATGACCAAGGACAGATAGTCAACTGAGCCTCGGGGTTCCCTGTAAAATGGGATTAATATGCCTTCCTTAAGATTAATGGTAAAGAGTCATGATGTAAAATGCCTGGCGAGTATCAGGTGCTCAGTACGAGTGATCTCCCTTCTTTTGGACTAGGGCAGGGTTGTGCTGCTTTTAATAATAACGGCTAGCTTTTCGGAGACAGGTTATAGTCTGCAAAATGCTTTCACACATTCTTTACTCTGTCACTTTACCCCTACCGGACAGATCAATGGAAGAGGCAGTCAGCGACCAAATATTTTGGTATTGTCACTGATCAAGTAGTTTACTCCAAAAGGAGGAAAATTAGAGCTCATGGGCAAAATGGACTTGGAAACGGGCATGTGGTGTTCGTTTTGTTGAATGAGCACCCAGGAAAGCTGGAACGTGGGAAATTAGCTTCCTCCTTCTTAGAGCCTATTAAAGCACGTGTATTTGTTTCCACACCTGCTTTGTCAGTATGACCAGGATGAATCCTGTTTGGTCTGTTTCCTTGATATTTACCCAAGTCTGCAATCAACAAGAAAACACCTCTCAGCATCTCACTTGGCAAGAGGAAGGATGGAGGCAGCCCAGCAGCTGTCATATTTATTTCAGTGGCAAAGCAGGTCAGGAAAATTGATAAAATTAATCATACAAACTAGCAAACATCAGGAGTGAGAACGTGAAGGAACAGATGAGTTCTTGCTTCATTCCGAGCTGCACCTGCCCTTCGTTCTAATGGAATCTGTGCAATCAGCTGATGAAAGCAGGACAGGAGGGGGCCGTGCAATGGGAATAAAGGCCCGAAGAGAAAATGGAACGTGAGAGATTCTTGGGGCAGGTCTTCCTCTGTGGGCCCGTGCTGTCTGTGAAACTCTATTAAGTTATCTGAGGCAGTAGGAAACCCATCTTTCAATGTCCCGTGAAGAGAATAAGTTCAGGACCTAATAGTGGCTCGGATCTATGGCAGGTGATCCTAGCTAATTTGGGCAACATTTCTTTCCTGTTAGGGGAGGCAGCGTGGCCTTTACCGCAGTGGTTCTCGACTCTGGCTGTGCTTTAGTATCACCTGGAGAGCTTTTAAAACTACGGATGCCCACACCCAACCCCAGATGAAATGAATCCGAGGCTCTCGGGGCTGGGGCCCAGACGCTGGTGGTTTTTATAAACTCTCCAGGTGATTCAAAGACGAAGCCAGGGCTGAGAGCCACCGGCCCACAGCAGTGTTCCTCAAACATTAGCATGCATCCAAGTCTGGAGTGGGACCCCAGAATTTTCATTTCTTTTTTCTTTTAATTCTAATTAAAAAAAAATTTTTTTTTTTAATTTACATCCAAATTAGCATATAGTGCAAGAGTGATTTCAGGAGTAGATTCCTTAATGCCCCTTACCCAGTTAGCCCATCCCCCCTCCCACAACCCCTCCGGTGACTCTCTGTTCTCCATATTTAAGAGTCTCTTATGTTTTGTCCCCCTCCCTGTTTTAACATTATTTTTGCTTCCCTTCCCTTGTGTTCCTCTGTTCTGTGTCTTAAAGTCTTCACATGAGTGCGGTCATATGATATTTGTCTTTCTCTGACTAATTTCGCTTAGCATAATACCCTCCAGTTCCATCCGCGTAGTTGCAAATGGCAAGAGAATTTTCATTTCTCATAGGCTCCAGAGAATGCTTGAGTTACTGGTCCAGAGAGCCCACATGGAGAGCCACTGTCCAGAGGAAATGGTACTGGGTTCTTGTTTTGAGTCCATCAATGATTACTTGTATTAACTTAAGGAGTTTGTGCAGTTTTTCTTAAATTCACATGTTATATTATTGTGCTCATAACTACCAAGATTTGAGGGGGAGAATCCAGTGTGAGAATATGTATGGAAGTACTTTGTAAACTATAAAGCATAGGATGAAAATGAATTTTTAATTAATTCTATTGAAATTACCATTTTGCTTGGTGTTTAATAGATCTAGCTGTGGTGATGAGAGTTTGCAGCCAGATTTATTCATTCAGTAAAAAAAGTAATTAACAAGGGGCGCCTGGGTGACTCAGTTGGTTAAGTGTCAGGCTCTTGGTTTTGGCTCAGGCCATGATCTCATGGTTTGTGGGTTCGAGCTCCGCATAGAAGTCTATGCTGATAGCAAGCAGCCTGCTTAGGATTCTCTCTCTCTCTCTCTCTCTCTCTCTCTCTCTCTCTCTCTCTCTCTCCCTCTCTCTCTCTGTGCCCCTCCCCTACTTGTGCTTTCTCTCTCCAAATAAATAAACTTAAAAAAATTATATATAAAAAGAGTAATTAACAAGTGCCATTATATATCAGGCCTCGCACCAAATGCTGCGGTAACACAATGACATGACAGATGTATTTGTCCCCTCATGAAGCTTTTATTCTGGTGTTTGGCCAAATCTACTCGTTTTTGTATGGCCTGCGAGCTAACTATGGTTGTTACATTTTTTAATGGTTGGCAACAATGAGAAGACTCTATTGCATGATGTGCAAAAGTTATATGGAATTCAAGTTTAAAGTTTATAAATAAAGTTTTATTGGAAACCAGATATACTTAGTCACGTTCATATTTTTAACCACTACTTTTGTGCTACAAAAGTGGAATGGAGTAGGGATGACAAAGACTATAGGGCCCACAAGGCCTAATATTCCTCTCTGGCCCTCTACAGAAAAGTTTGCTGATCCCTGTCCCAGGGGAGGGGTTCAATTCCCACTGTGGTTAGTTATGCGAAGAAGCAAACGAGAGGCTGGAGAGACTCACAGGCGTGGGGATCTATTTTTAGAAAGGGAGGCCAGGGTCTGTAAAGAGATGTTAACCCAGGACCCAAAGAATGAAAGGAGCTACCATACAGGTTTTCAGGGTGGAAGGGAACAGCAGGTGTAAAGGCACTGTGGTGGGCAATTTGGATTCTTTGAAACGCTGTAAGAAAACCAGTGTAGCTGGAGCACAGAGTCAAGGAGTGGGTGGGTTTGTTACTGGCTCATGATGAGGGCACATATAGGCAAGGATCAGGTCAGGAGGGCCCTTTTACGCCCCGATGAGTTTCACTTTATCTAAGTACAGTGGATACTATTTTAAGGAAGGGAGGCAGTGATGATCAAAACAGCTAATTTTTATTGAGTGCTTACTATTGCTGGGTGCTATTCTAAGCCCAGTACATCTTCAAAACAGCTGTAAGATAGGGGCTATTATTTTCCTTGTTTTACTGATGAGGAAAGTAAGGCACAGAGAGGTTAATCACCTGATGGCACACAGCTGGTGGAGTCAGAGCTGAGACTTGAACTCAGACAGGGTGTGATTGTTTGAAGGTGTAGTAAGAGGAGAAGCAGACCAGTTGGGAAGCTATTCCTAAGTCTAAGCAAGGGCTGGGTGGCCCGGTATAAGGAGTTAGCAGAAGAGCTGGGCAGAAGTGGCACGACCAAGGGGTCAGATTGAGGGAACCTTGATTGTCTAAATAAGGGAGTGAAAGGGAGAGAAAGGTCAAGGTCAGCTTCCAAAGTCCAGTTCTAGAGAAATCGCTATTCACTAAAACGCCATGACCAGAGGACTTAGTAGACCATACACTTTGATTTGGAATAGGAATTGCAAATCCATATAAATACATCTCTAACTCCCCCTCCCCTGGAACTGTGAACTCTTCTTTGAGGGGAGAGGGAATGATCTTTGCATCTTTCTATACCCAACATGCATAGTATATGCAGATTGTATGGCATAGTACAGCTGGTCAACACGATGCATGGAAAACTGAATAACTTTTAGTACTCATTCATGTGGTACATATATACGTTAACTAGGACAAGACCGCATTGAATTTTGACCAGCAAACTGATAGTTGAATGTTTGAGCCTCAATATTCACGGAGGTTCATTTCTTTGGGGGAATAATGTTTGTTTGTTTTTGCTTTACTGTGCCTCTAACTTTGGGGTTTGATGCCCTCTTGACTAGTCCTTGAAATTCTGAGTATTCCTCAAAGTATTTAAAGCTCCTAAATAAAATTAAATAAATTAAAATTAATTAATTAATTAATTAATTAATTAATTAAAGCTTCAGAAATAAATATAAGAAAGGTCAGAAAAGCACTTAGACATGTATACACCTGCGATTTCCGGCACCTTTTTTTTTTTTTTTTTTAAATAGGAAACTAAACTGTAGAAGGATTTGATCTGGTTTATACCATTTTTATTCATGGATTCTTCAATTTCATCTTACAGATGAGGATCAGATCCTTTGAAACCATTGAAGGAAGATCAGCAGAGACTTTTGTGGATCCTCAGTGACCCTTTGGTCCCCTTGATTCTGTTGCCATGACCTCTCCGGACTCACTGGGTCCCTCCAAATTCTCTGAGCTGTCACCCGTAGGTTGTCAGGCGATGCTAACAAGACTGGTCTTCAGCATCAGCGGCTGCCATCACATTTTAAGTTACTATTACTATTTAACAAAACAATGGTCAAGGGCTGAGTTACTCTCAGTGGGATACCCTCCCTGGAGAAAATATGCATGTAGATTTCCCAGGAAACTAATTTATTTTTTCCCCTTAAAACAGACTGCACTTAATCCTCGATGAACAGGATTTCCATTTTTTAGCATTTTGGGGAGGTTTTGTTTCTAATTCTGACGTCTGGCTAATGCAATCACTAGCACAATTCTTGATCATCGTCACTACTTGATAAATATCTGTGGATTTGTATTGTTTATGTAACAAGTTTTTCCTTTGTGATCAGAGCTTCAGTTTATCGGGGTGCCTGGGTGGTTCATTCAGTTAAGCGTCCGACTTCGGCTCAGGTCATGATCTCGCAGTTTGTGAGTTCGAGCCCCGCATCGGGCTCTGTGCTGACAGCTCAGAGCCCGGACCCTGCTTCAGATTCTTTGTCTCCCTCTCTCTCTCTGTCCCTATCCCGCTTGCGCTCTCTCTCCCTCTCAAAAATAAGTAAACATTACAGAAATTAAAAAAAAAAGAGCTTTAGTTTATCAGTCAAGCAGTCAAGCACATGCTTATGAAGTTCCTACCATTTGTCCTTCAATGTGCCAGGGACTCTGAGAGATATGAAGAAGTATAAGACCTGACTGGTGCTTTTAAGGGCACAACTTATCTGAGACCATAATTAACCAAGAGTTACATTTATTGAGCATCTAGTATGGGCTAGGCATGGGGATAAACACTTTCTGGCTTCTGGCTTCAGTCCATGTAAGAGCCATCCACAGTAGATGTTCTTGCCTGTGTTACCTTGTCCAAGGTCACATGGCTTATTACAGGGAGAGCTCAGGTTCTATACCAGGTAGGCCTGGGACCAAAGTTCTCATTTTTGAGAGTCATGGCAGTGCCTGTGGCATTAGCACCCATGAAAACGTCCATTCATCCCCACTTGGCCACTCCTCTAATATCTCTAAGGGTTTGCAATACACCCGACAGTGTAGGTAGCAGCAAGGGGAGGGAAAGAAAGACTTGGAGGGTCTATTGAACCACATCAACAAGGTCCTTGCCCTCATGGAGTTTACAATCCTGTGGGAAAGAAAAACGACCAAGTAACCAAATGATAGCACACAAACGAGTAAGCAAGTGAACATCTATAATTTCTGGTAGTAAAATATGCCGAGATGAAAACAAATCAGAGTAAGAGGGGAGAGTTTACACGACCTGTTCCAGTTCACCTGTGATAGACCCAGCATTGCCGGCTTTCTACTTCATGGTCTTCTAGAAAAGACCTACCTCCAAGCATTCCCAATTATCGACATGGGATCTACACTCTGTAATTGGCGAATCGCGTTCTCTTTCACGTCCCAGTGTAATGCTCCATTTAAAAATCCAGTCTAATAACTTTGAAAGCAGAAAGTCAAAACAAGATTGCACGTTTGTGATATTTGTAACTTGACCATGTGGCTTATAAGTTCCGATTCTTTGACTTCGGCTGCTGACGATCGTAATAGTAGTCATGAAAACAGCAAAGAATTTTGAGTGCCTACTATAGGATAAGTCTTGTGCTACCAGTGACAACAACCACAAACAAACAAAAGGGCCTCGTTTGCTCCCTGTGTGTCTGGTTGAGGAGAGAAGAGGCGGGAATGAAAGTCTTTTTAATTCTGCAGCCCGCCTCCCTCTCTCCCCTACCCTGCCATATCACACAAAGTGGCAAGTAGAAAGGCGGACGAACATTGCTGTAAATGCAAAGAGTAATTCTAATATTAAAGAAGAACAACCCAGGAAGACACAACCACTAACAAGCATTAAAAAAAAAAAAAAAAAAAGGCAGAACAACCCCTTGTATAGAATCTTGCTGACAAGAGCTATTAAATATTAATTCTGTAGACCGTGGAGACATCATTAAACAAACATATATACCCCGATGCTGAATGTGCATTGGCCCAGGCATTTGTTTTACGTGTGGTTGTTGGCTGGCTGTACTCTTTTGTGTTGCTTTGCCAGGCAGAAGGCAATTTTTCCCCTGCTTCCATTAATTGTATCCTTACACATCACCGAAATTCTCATCGCCTTTTTGGTTGTTTGTCTTGTCCTTCCCTTGCGTTTAATTGGAAAGGCAATTTTAGGGAGAATGAGGGGAGTTACCTGTTTCCAGGCTGCCATGTGTGGATAACAACGCGTCGCATTTAGATGGTGATCTCCTGGGTTTAAAGATGCAGTGCGGTAGACACAGGACACTTAGAGAAATGAGACCTTTCTCATTTCTGCATAAAGGGTGACCTTTACCAGTTTAATACTGCTTCCCAACTTCTCCTCAAGACTCTTTAAATAAAGATCCTAAATGTTAAGGAGGAAAAAAAATTCTAACCCACAGAATCAGCAAAGCTTACTTATGCAGCTTTTTCTTCAAGTATGGGTATACTTTAAATACTGTAAATATAAAGGGATAACTTCACCAGATTTGGAATTACAACCACAGATCTGCAAAGGGCCTTAGGGAACATCTAGGCCGGTGATTCTCAAACTTTGATGGTCAGAACATCCTCGTTAAAACACAGATTGCCATGTCCTACCCCCTGGGATTTCTAATTCAGTAGGTCTGGGTTGAGGCCAGAGAATTTACATGTCTTTTTCTTTTCTTTTTTTTTTGGGGGGGGGGGGGGGGGAGAGCGGTGAAGAGAGAGGGAGAGAGAGAGTCCCAAAAGCTCCCCTTTCCCCCCCCGGGGGGGGGGGGGGCGTGGCTCAGGTGCAAGGCTCAATCCCAAGACTGTGAGGTCATGACTTGAGCCAAAATCAAGAGTCAGACACCTCACGACTGGGCCACCCGGACACCCGGAAAATTTCCATTTCTAACAAGCTGCCTGGTGATGCTGATGCTTGTGATCTGGGATTAGACTTTGAGAACCCCTGATCTAGTCTAAGCCTCTCATTTTACAGGTAAGGAAACTGAGACTCTGAGAAGTTACTACAATGTGCCCAAAGTGACAAGTTTAAAGGCTGATTCTCCATTGAGACTTATGTCTCCGGAGCCTAGATCATGCTTTTGCCACTGCAGCATGGAGAATTTTAGGGATACCATAGGGGGATTAGAGATCTTGTTCCTGTATTAAGAAATCACACTGTGGCGTGATCATGCTTCGAAGGAACCTGGGGGTCTTCAGTGGGCGGGCTGGAGAACACCTAAGCAATCTCCCCATCCTACTGCCCTTCTGCATGGCAGCAACTTAAGCGAGTCCTTTCTAATGGGTCTGACCTGTCCGGGGTTGCATCACTACCAGGGACCAGGATGGAATCAGAATCCCAGGATCCCCTTCTGTTTGCCTCTCGTGTCCTGGAAGGGCGGGGTGGGGGGCAACCATTGCCTTGCCTCTGCCGCAGGTTGGGACCCGCCGAAATGTGGCACCCATTGTTTGCTTTCAAGGAAGACTTTGTCCAGGTAGAAACGTAGCCAGGATGTGTATTTGCAAAGCTCCCAGGGAGTACATCAGCGAACACCATGCATCCCCAGGGCCGCCCTGTGACTCTCACGGCCTACGCCTTCCCGGATCCCTTCCTCCCCTGAAGACCGCGAAGCGTGATCTTTCACCCTTACGTTGACCTAAGGGACACATCGTCCAGGCTGCCTTGGTGATCGTGTATCCGCGATGGGTTCTTCCGCTTGCAGAGCAATCGAAATCAAAGCGTCCCGCCGGGCCCCTCGGCCGACGGGCTCTGCGCCAAGCGTGCCCAACGCGGCGAGGAGTGGGGGGTGTCCCCGGGAAGCCCGCGCTCCCGGCTGGGCTCCGAAGACAAAGGGGCGGCGCGCGGGCGCGGGGTGCGGCCCCGGGGCGGGCGGGCGCGCGCGCGCTGCG